>NC_056727.1:125413192-125463192 GCF_019279795.1 Protopterus annectens
AAGGAGAGAGTCACACTGGCTATCAGGGACCAGGATCCACCAGACCTTGCACACGCTTGGCTCATTGAACTACAAGTACCAGTATAATTCAATCCTAGATCATGTGGCTATAAATGACATGAAATGGACCTCCCTGGACTATATGCCGAGAGAAATGATGAAGCTGTCAGACTATGTGACCCAGGCTGATCTGAGTTTAGCATTGAGCAGCATTCCATCTTCTCCAGGATAATGCCAGAATGTGAACAGAATATAATTGACTTACTGGTTTAGTTTTTGGTGTACGTTGAAGGGAGTACAATATTTGAAAGAGTGTGAGGATATGGTTGAATGATCATGCTGCTTTGCCAGGGATGGGCTGCACCTGTCTTCTCTAGGCTTTTGAATATTGGTTAAAACTTTGTCCACCCCACAGTGCCTTTTTAAGGCCTTGCCAACCTGATAAACCTTCCAACATAGCAAAACCAACCCAAGTAATCTAAAGGTATTACTGCTCAACATAGCTCTCAACTATACATATTTTCGCAGAATGTCCAGGTTTTGAGTCCTATTTTTGGTCCATTTTTCATAAAATTGTAGTTTTCTGGAAAATCATTGAGGACTGAAGACAGAAAATAATGGCACACATTTGATTTTAAGACTTCTTATCCTTCAGAAAATTCATGCCACTGCAAAACCAGTTACTCAATCAACTTTCTAAGTTTGTAAGAGCAATATTTTAAAAAGTGTACATAGTTTTGGGCCTTTGTCCCCCCACTATTTGTGGCTTTGTCCAGATTTTTTGCTCTAAGAGGTTGAGTGGTATGCTGCTCAGTGTTAGGAGTCTAAATAACAAACTGCACTCTTTGCAAGGACACTGGAGAATGTTGGCATCTGTGCCGTTACTGACACGTGGTTTAAAGCCATGGAGAGTACCATAGCAGTGCAGGGCTGTAATGCCTTCACCACATTTATGCCAACAACTGCACAGGAAGGGACAAAGGGTGGAGGTGTCTCAATTTACATAAAAAACAAACACACCTCAAGGCTGGTCAAACATGGTGCACTTGACCTTCTCCATTTCCTAGCTACTGTAGGCAAAGTCCCATACCATATCCTTACAAGGTGTGTATGTGAGTATGTGCGTGTGCGTGTGCGTCTTAAAGGCCCACTTAGTTATGGGGGCATGATAAAGTCAAATACTGCACCTTACGTATAGGAGGCAAGCGCCTTAATCCAATTACCAGATTCATACATGTTGATGCTAAACCTGTTTTGTTTTAAGTGATTTAGAGTAGTCTGCCAGAGAAGACAAAATGAGAAGTAGGTATCCTTCAAGCATATAACCTCATTGGTGGCCAGACCTCCCCAACTGTACAGATTTTTGCAGAATGTCCAGATTTCTGCCTCATATTTTTTGGTCTGTTTCTCATAAAAATTGTGGTTTTCTGGCAAATCAATGAGGTTTGAACTCAGAAAGTAATGAGAGACATTTGAGTTTCAGACTTCATACCACATTCAGAAAATTCATGCTAATGCAAAATGTGTTATTTTGTCAATTTTCTAAGTTTGCAAGAGCAATACTTTATAAAAGTGTCCCTATTTTTGTGTCTTTGTCCCCTCATTATTTATGGCTTTGTCCAGATTTCTTGCTTTAAGAGGTTGAGAGGTATGTTGATGGCCCATTGATGGATTTACATTGATCTGTTGGAAATGATGGAAGTAAAGAAACAGACACACACACACACACACACACACACACACACACACACACACACACACACACACACACACACACACACACACACACACACACACACACACACACACACACACACACACACACACAAACACACGCACACACAAACACATACACACACAAAACAAGTAGAAACAGGAGACATACACACACTCTCACGGACATAAACAAAGGGACACACACACACCCGCGCACACATGCTTTCACACAGACAGATCACCTTGCTCATTCCATATACAGAGTGACCTAAAATGCAATTCACTCATTTTCAGCATATGCATTCTGCACAAACTAATACTTTATCTAGAGCTTCTTAGAGGCTTACAACATCCTCCTTCTATCTTAGATGAGCAAGCATATTTTTGTGGTCACACATAGTAATCCTCTTCCTTTCACTGGCTAAGCCTTCCAGTTTTATGCTAATTAGCATCTTCTGTAGTCGCACAGAGTAATCCTTTTCCACTCATTTGCTGTGCCTACCAGTTTTATATTATTCAGCTGCTTTTCATCATGGCCAGCTGTGGTGGGTGGCTGTTCATCAGCCCCTGCCTCCCACACACGTAGTACAGCGACAGCTCCTGTCAGGCATAAGAAACTAAGAAACTCTGCAGATGCCTTTGTAGCAGCTGTAATGATTCGTGACTGGGAGACACCAACAGCCATGGTATTTGTTTTCCCTTAGTGGTCAAAAGAGAGGAAATGTATAAGTGGATTTAAGAAAGGCATCTTTGTTCAGTCCTCACTTCAAATAACAGTTAAGAGATATCTGGTATTAGTGACAATTCTTTGAAAACTGACTTCCTTGTCCAAGAACAGCTGAAATAGCTTGTGTCACAGCACTTAGTTGTTTTGCACTAGCAGGAGCACAGACAAGTGTGTTTTTTTTAATTAATTATTTTAGAAGCTCATTAACAAGTTAGATACTTAATCCTGCACTCTTTAACAGCTAGACAATGATACATTAGATACAATGGTTTGACCATCCTGTATTACCGCCACCCTGTTAGTAATAACTGTTAATCTCAGTGGTTCATCAGATTCCCACTTGTCTTTAATACGAGGAAGATCAGAAGGCTGTAGGTTCTATCCTGGCTTGATTTTATGTTACAGTGTAGTTTTACATTAGATGGGTGCTTCACTTTTGAAATACCATTCTATGGATCTGATGTTCACCTAAGTTTCTCATCTGCTTAGGTTTGTGGTAACTCAAATGGATAATAAAGATACAATGGTACTTTAAGTTCCTTTTCTCCCACCTGTCTTACAATCAGCTGGCCCCAGTGTCTCTCCTTGATCATTAGGTCTACTAATCTCTCCTACCTCCCCTGGACTTGCTAAAATTAAAATCAGGGCTAGTGAAGAGATTGAGACATCCAGGGACAGGGTCACATTGCTGTTGTGGAAATATTTTTGTCCTATTTTTTCCCCAGACCTGCACAAGCCCAGTAGCATCCCAAGGTGTGACATGCAATGGGCTCCAGAGCTGGACTGCCCTTCACTTCTGCAAAGGGTTGAAATCAGCAGGATGCCCTGCCTATCCTCAGGCAGCACTTTGTAGTTGTTTTCTTGGTTAGTACCATTGAAATTGAACCAACACATGCCTCTTTCCTTTCCCTTCCAAGATGGACGTGCTCAACTTCCTGATCCAGTCCCTCTAGTGCATGAGTCATAGGTTCATAGGTTCATAGGTTCATACTAGGCTATCTGCCCGAGGGCATTTACAAGCCTAGCCCATAGTTTTGTGGCTTACGCCACCCCTTTAGTATGGGGAACTATACCCATTATTTTGCTGTGCCTCTGTTGAGCAGTGACACTGAGGTAATCCCTGGGGTATATCTGCGATCTCCCATCCATTGGTCAAGATTTCTCTTGAACAAGGCCAGCGAGGTGCTCTGCCTCACATATACCGGGATTTTATTCCACAGCATAGGGAGTCTTTGGGTGATGAATCTATCCCTCCAGCACGTCCTATTAATAGCCGTGTCGAGGTTTAAGTCTCCCGCCCTTGTGGCCCTGACGGATCTAGATTTTTTGAGGTGAAGCATATTCATCAAATCTGGGTTTGACACTGGCAGCAAAGATCCAACAGTACTTACTGATGAAAGATTAGTGGCTTTTTTATATACAAAACATAACAAAATTATATCTTTCATTTAGAACATTATATTGCATTATAAAAAGCAAAACACCAGGACTTGGAGATGGCTGTAGAATCCATATAAAAATCTTTATTCGACACAAGCGCTTTCGTGGGTAACCCCACTTCTTCAGATGTCTAATAGGTTCATAGGTTCATAGGTTTATACTAGGCTATCTGCCCTAAGGCATTTATAAGCCTAGCCCAAATTTTTGTGGCTTACGCCACCCCTTATATGAAAAAATACTGTGCCCATTAGTTTGTTGTGCCTCTGTCCAGCAGTGACAGAGATGATTCCCGGGTAAACCCTCGATCTCCCACAGGTCTAGATTTCTCTTGAACAGAGTCAGCGAGGTGCTCTGCCTCACATGGACCGGGATTCTATTCCACAGCACAGGGAATCTCTGAGTGATAAATCTATCCCTCCAGCACGTCCTATTTATATTCGTGCTAAGGTTTAAGTCGCTTGCTCTAGTGGTTTTGGTGGATTTGGATTTTTTGAGGTGGAGCATGTCCATTAATTCCGGGTTGGACATGGCCTTGTATGTCAGGCACATGTCACCTCTGAGCAGACGGTATGCGACTGAATAGAGCTGGAGTTTCTTCAATCTGGCAGCATGACAGATTTTGGAGTCCCTTTATCCTTTTGGTGAGGAACTTTTGGGGTCTCTCCAATTGCTGCAGATGTTGGGTGAGATACATCCCGAATGGGGCATTGTACTCGATCATTGGTCTGATAAGTGAAGAGTACAGGGGAACAATGACCTCACTAGATCTGGATGTGAATCCCTTCATGATCAGGTGGGCAATGTAGAAGGCCTTTCTAACCACTTTAGTAACGTGAGTGTCAAAAGAAAGGCCACTGTCAACCTGGGTCCTCAGGTCCCTGATAACCTCTTCTGTGCTTAGTAGATTGCCACCTATATGGTAGCTTGGGGTTACCTTGTTTTTCCTGAAGGGTATGACTATACATTTTTTGGCGTTTAACTTCAGGCCATGGCTCTGGCACCAGCTATCTATTTCCGTGAGTCCCTTCTGAAGGATATCCGTGTCCGATGCACTTTCCACTATGGCGCCCAGTTTGCAGTCGTCTGCAAACTTTGTCAGCCAAAGTCCTTCCATGTTGGCCTGTACTTCTGAGAAGTAGATGCCAAACAATAGGGGGCCAAGGACCGAGCCCTGTGGGACACCGCTTGTGACCGGCTTGGAGTCTGACATAGCTCCAGCAACTCTAACCCTGTGGGTTCTGTCCTTAAGCCAGTTTGCAACCCATCTTGTGACATATGGGTTTACATTTAAGCTGGTAAGTTTTTCTACAATACCCGAGTGGGGTATTGTGTCGAAAGCCTTTGCAAGGTCAAGGTAGGCTGTATGGACTGCCTTTCCCTCATCAATGGCCTTGGTGACTGTTTCGAAGTCGTCGACCAAGTTCAAAAGGCATGATCTTCCCTTGACAAAGCCAAACTGGGTCGGGTCCAATGTCTGCAAGTCCCCTATATCTTTGTTTATGAGCTCCATTATGATCCTCTCCATAGCTTTGCAGACTAGACTTGTTAAGCTTATGGGGCGGTAATTGCCAGGGTCTGTAGAGGCACCGCCTTTGTGGAGTGGGACCACAGTTGCCGTACGCCACTCCTTGGGCACGTATCCTGTGGTAAGGCTGAGATTAAACAGCTGCCTTATGTGGGTTTAATTCCTCATTTAGCTCGTGTAGCACACAGCCGGGGACACCATCCGGTCCCATTGATGCTGTGTTTTTAGCTTTAGAGAGAGCAGCTTTCACCTGCGCATTTGAGATGTCCGGGAGGCTACACTCGGCTGGGATAGTTATCTCTCCTTTAGGGGGGGGTGAAGTTTGCACTGAACCTGTCTGCCAGTATGTTGGCAATGTCTGTGGGTTCAGTGATTTTTGTATCATTTTGGACTAATTCTGCGCATATCTGGGAGTTTCCACCCAGGTCCCTAACATAGCTGAAAAAGGCCTTATGATTGTCCTTTGAATCCATGGCAATTTTTCTCTCAAAATTGGCCTTAGTTGATTTTATGAGTGCTCGTATTTTTTTACTAATAATGATCAGGGGTGACTTCCCTTTTATGGATTTTGTTCTATCATGTAATAGCTTTCTCCTCTTATTGTAAAGTTTGTTAATGGCTGGGGTCCACCAGACTGGACGTTTGCTGTTTGTGGAAAGAGTCTTGGTTTTATTTGGGATTGCCTGATCCATGCAGTCCTGGAGGTGTTCATAGAAGGCATTTGTAAGGGCTTCCACAGCTTGGGTTGTGGTTTCCACTGGCTCAGGGGCCTTGAAGGATACCACACCAGTCTTGAGTAGTGTGAAGTTTGCTTTAGAGAAGTTCTTCACTATGGTCTTTTTTGTTTGGGGTGGGGGCGGGATGTGGATTTCCAGTGAGATTAGTTTATGATCAGATCTCACCAATGAGGGATATACTTCCGGTGTGGAGCATTTTGTCCCCATGTTTGTGACAATGAGATCTAGTATATTTTCTCCTCTCGTGGGAACAGTGACTAGCTGTTCCATGGCATTTGAATTTATGAACTCCAGGAACCGTTGGGCTAGAAAGTTAGGGCTTGAGTAATGTTCCCAGTCTATATTCGGGTAGTTGAAGTCACCCAATATGATGGTGTTTGGAGATACATTTATACCCTCCAGTGTCTTCAGGAAGGCTGTGTGGGGTTCCTGAGTTTGAGAGGGTGGCCTGTAGCATGCTACAATTTGTAGAGCAGTTTTTCCTATGGTTAGTTGTACCTGGATGGTTTCCGAAGCTTCGTGCGTTGCCACCAACCTGGAGGTGTGGGTATCCTTTATGAATATGGATACACCCCCTCCTTTTGTGGTGTGGTCCGGGTTTTGGGGCGGCATGATATGAGGTAAAACCTAATAGTGCCGGGGTGCTCTCAGGAGCCTTGAACCAGGTTTCAGTTACAGCATAGACATCGATGTTCTCCATACTGAGAAGGGCCTCGAGTGCATGCATTTTGAGATTTAGACTTCTGGCATTGAGCAGCATTACCCTCAGTTTCTTCCCATTTTTGTTTTCTAGGGTGGTAGGTTTAGAATTTGAGCCTTGCCTAAAAAGGCACTATGGGGGTGGCAAGAGCCTTAGCCAATATCTGGAATCCCAGGGTGACAGGTGCAAGCCATCCCTTGAAGCAGCGTGGCTTGTCAAGCATGTCATCCCAGGCAGACAGACACTGGATCCCCTTTGAATGACACCAGACATTAAGCCAATTGTTAAAGCTGTTCATCTTGTCTCTGTATTGTGGCATCATTCTTGGTGAAGCAAGGATACTGCTCAGGGTTAGGGTCATAGAGAGCTCCTCTATGTCTCTTCATCTTTCATCAGGGAGGTTGCGTCTCAAGCAGGTCACACCAGCATGGACAATGACTGTGTCATATTTGTACTTGCCGTGGAGTGACCCGAGTGCTTGTTTTATGTGGCGGATTCTAGCGCCCGATAGGCAGCTTACTGTGACCCTCTCCTTGTTCAGCCTGGTGAGTGGGACGTCAGTGTGTCTGACTATGGAGTCACCTATGACAAGTATGTTTGGTGTTGTATTTGGCCTTAAGGGCTGTGACTGCTTTGCACACTGCTTTTGTGGTTTATGTGTTGCTTGTGGGGTGTCTTGAGGTAGCAGTTGTTTGGGTGTCTGCTTTGGAGGCCTCTGCTGTTTAGGTAAATTTTACTCAGAGCCTTGAGTATGTCTTTGTGTGTTTATGTGTTTGATTCAGTGGAGTGGTAGCATTATGTGAGGCTGGTTTTGTGGTGTGTGTAGTTGCCTTCTCCTCCTGTCTGGTCTTGCCAGTCCTGAGTTGAGAGAGCTCAGCCAGTTTGGCTAAATAGCTGCATCTCTCACAAGTATTTGTGTTATGTGGGAGGAGGAGAGGGTTGTCTGTGTACATGAGGCAGTTATAACATTGCCTCAAGATTCCCAGATTCACCAGCTGGACCGGAGAGGAGATTGACAACTGACCTTTGGACATGCTAGAATAATATTGGGAAATCCTTAATTGAAAACAAGGGCCAGTGGGGAGTGAGGGTGTAGTGCTTTTAATTTTTAGTGCTGACTTATATAATTGCTTTAGTGAGCAAGTGCCAGGTAACTTGAGTGCAATGTGTTACAAGTAACTAAATGCTAAAATGACAAACAGTAACTTTCTTTCAAGTGAAACAAGGAAATAAGTACAGTAAGCAATGCAGATATCACTAGTGATCCACAGAAGCTGAGAAGTTGCGTATTAGGTGGAATTAGCTTCCAGGGAAATAACAAGCAAACAACAAGCATATAAACAAAGCTAGATTCAGCAGGCCTGGATCTAGTCTATGCTAGAGCAAACAAGGTGTACCAATTTCAGTAAGATACAGTTCAAATATTCAGGCACTATAAACCTCTAACCAGAAATTCCCAGCTCAGAAGGGCAGAGTCCAGCCTCTTCTCCCACAAGAGTGCAGACCACGAACCTTCTTAATGTAAAATAACTGGCCTGAAGCCCAAGTGCCTAAACCAGAACTAATACACTTGGACACTGGGCTCTCAATCAGCAGTTCCCAACTTAGAAGGATGAAAGCTACCTGTCCTGCCACCACAGTGCTTGCCACAAACCTTCCTAATGTAAAACAACTGGTCTGAAGCCCAAGTGCTTAATCCAAAAGACTTAGAATGATAGCTACATTTTAATCAAGTTACAACCAAGCAGTAATAAATACCATTGAATACTTTAGAGAATGTTTGGATTAGTGCTCAAGTTACACAAACAAAGCTAGATCCAGCAGGCCCGAATCCAGTCTATGCCACAGCAAACAAGGCGCACCAACTTCAGTAAGAAACAGTTCAGATATGCATGCACTATAAGCCTTTAACCAGAAATTCCCAGCTCAGAAGGGCAGAGTCCAGCCTCTCCTCCCACAAGAGTGCAGACCACGAACCCTCTTAATGTAAAATAACTGGCTTGAAAGCCCAAGTGCTTAAACCAGAATTAATACACTTTTAGAATAACAGACACTGAGCCCTCAATCAGCAGTTCTCAACCTAGAAGGATGTAAGCTACCTGTTCTGCCACAACAGTGCAGACCACAAACCCTCTCAGTGCAAAACAACTAACTGGTCCGAAGCCCAAGTGTTTAAACCAAAAGGCTTAGAATGAGTTACACCAAGCAGTAATAAATACAATTGAGTATTTTTAAGATGATGCAAAAGTAAAATGAAGTAGGTAGAAACACAAGTACAGTGAAAGCAGATGAATTTTTTTTTTTTTTTTTTTTATCTGAACAAGTGCTGAGATCAAAGAAACAGATTTGAGTGCTGAAACTAGAAAACTGGCTAGTTATAAGAAAAAAAACAAGCTAGAAGGCTTCCCTCAAACACAGAAGGGCTTGGGGGCTCAGAAGCCTACAAATAGTCTATACCACTTAACAAGAAAGGCAGGAAATAAGCTTAATTTTTTTTTTCTGTTTCCCAGATGCTCTCTTTGTACACAGTAGGAGTGCCTGAAATCAGAATATGATCTCACTGCACTCAGTTGAGTGAGCAAATGAGATGTCCCAGAGGCAGGCTGAGGGGCGGGCAGTTTCAATGCCACTAAGATTAACACCAAAACCAAAACAAAAACACGGAGGGTGGGAATAACTGAAGAGCAGAATAACTTCAGTATTCCTTCAACACTCCTTCATACACAGCTTAAATCAAATTAAATACTGTATTTTTTTTTTTAAAAAGTGCAGATAAAAGTACTTAAATTCTCTTATACTTAAATTCTCTTATACATTTTAAAAACAGCTCTTAGCTCTTAGTTTAAATATTCTCTTGAGACACATGATAAAAACCAACCAATACATTGTTCTGGTGTGAGCAAGCACTTTCAGTTTAAAGTAACATTCTACAAGGTACATGACATTGAATAAATTAGAAATCTGAATGTATGTGTATACACTTCTAAAAGCCTATTTGTTTGTGTCTTTTGGCTTTTTCCCACTTAGGGGTCGCCACAGCGGAACTCCGGTCCACTAATGATTGGCAGTTGATTTTTACGTGCCGAGTTGCCAGCCCTGACGCACAACCTTCAACGAAGGTACACCCATAAAGTGTTTAAATTGTAATTCAAATTTCCATAACATTTCAGTTTGAAATCACAAGCACAGAATACATCTGCACATATTTACATTTTCCACTTATGTTCTCCAAAACACATACAAGCCTGTAACAAGAAGTCAGTAATTTATCATACAAACAATTCCACAGCACATCTTACCTAAAAAGCTGCCTAGACTAAAGGGAGAGTGTCAAAGATGCAGCTTTCAGAACACATTTTGTTTTTTCATCATCTATGCATAGTTTAACCTGTAAAAAGTGGACTCGTATTTCTTAGTCTGCACAATGATGTCTAGTTTGTGTGAAAATGTTATAGTTTTACTCTTGCAGTGTCCTGCTCTCAGTTTAGACAGTTAATACCACCCACAATCTAATGTGACTGTGCACACCCCCACACCACCATTGATAATTTGCATGTAACATTGCTTGAACATCCCTGGATTGTTTTTATTTCCCTCGGGAAACATGTAGACTGGGCTCCTTTGGTTGCAGCCAAGAAGCTTTTTTGGTTGGAATACTTTGCTGCTGTCCAACACGCAAAGCTGCATATGCTAATTATTTGTGTTCTCTGTTGTCAGCAGGCTATTTCAAGGGAAATGATAGCCGCAGATTAGAAACTAAAAATTTACTTCCAAAAAAATCAGTTTAACAGTAATATCTATCTTACTATGCTGAACTTCAGATTGGTCATAGGTTCATAGGTAGGTACTAGGCTATTGGCCCTAGGGCCTATATAAGCCTAGCCAAACAGTACCCTGGCTTTTGCCATCCAAGAAAATTATTTTCCTGTGCCCCTGTCAAGCAGAGCCACAGAAGTGATCCCCGGGGTGAATTTCCTATCTCCTATCCAATCAAGATTTTTCTTGGAGTGCTAATGAGGAGCTTTGTTTGATATAGATAGGTAGTTTGTTCCAGAGTATGGGAAGTCTCTGGGACAGGAATCTATCCCTCCAGCATGTTATGTTTATTATGGTGACAAGGTTTAGGTCCCTAGAGCGTGTAGCTCAGAGGGATTGGGATTTCTTTAAGTGGAGCATGTCCAACAGCTCTGGGTTTGACATAGCTTTGTATGTTAGGCAGAGATCGCCTCTAAGTAGGCGATATGCAACAGAGTAAAGCTGGTGTTTTTTTGAAACAGTCTGCATAGGGCATCTGTTTGAGGATGGTAATCCTCTTTGTGAGGTATTTCTGCGGCCTTTCCAGTTGTTGTAGATGTCTTGTGAGGTACATACCAAAAGGGGCGTTGTACTCTATAATGGGTATAATGAGTGATGAGTAGAGGGGAACAATGACCTCTTTTTTCCTGGATGAGAAACCTTTTGTGATGACGTGTGCCACATAGAAGGATTTCCTAACTACTGTGGTGATGGGATTATCAAAGGAGAGACTACTGTCCACCTGTGTCACAAGGTCTCTTATCACACTTTCAGTGAAAAGTAGACTATCACTTATGTGGTAGTTCATGGGTACAAAGTTTTTACCAAAAGGGAGAACAATGCACTTTTTGGCATTGAGATTGAGGCCATGGCTTTAACACCAGGCATCTGTCTCAGTGAGGCCCTTTTGTAGGATATCCACATCATTACGAGTTTTGATTATGGCTCCTAGTTTGCAGTCACCTGCGAACTTTGTTAACCAAAGACCTTCTGTGTTAGCCTGTACTTCAGAGAAGGAGATACCAAACAGGAGAGGACCCAGGACTGAACCCTGTGGTACTCCACTTGTCACTGGTCTGAAGTTGGATTTAGAGTCTGCTACTTTTACGGTGTGGGTCCTGTCAGTGAGCCAGTTGGCAACCCATCTTGTGACATAGGGATTTATACCTAGTTTAGTGAGTTTATCTATAATTCCAGAGTGGGGGATGGTATTGAAAGCCTTAGCAAGATCTAGATAGGCTGTGCGAACCACCTTACCCTCGTCTACGGCTTTGGTGACCGCTTCAAAGAAGTATATCAGGTTTCGGAGACATGATCTGCCTTTTACAAACCTGAATTGGGTAGAGTCCAGAGTCTGGAGATTACCAATGTTATTGCTTATAAGTTCCATGAAGATACTTGCAGACTAGGCTAGTCAGGCTGATGGGTTGGTAGTTCCCAGGGTCTGTGGTGGCTTCCTCTTTGTGGAGTGGGATAACCATTGCTGTGTGCCATTCAGTGGGCACAAAGCCTGAGATGAGGCTATGATTGAACATGGTACTTAGGTGGGGTGCCAGTACGTTCTGTAGTTTGTGTAGAACGCAGCCTGGGAGGTTGTCAGGTCCCATGGATGCTGTGTTCTTGGCTTTGGAGAGTGTGTTTTTACCTGTGCAGCCATGATTACAGAAACTTTGCATTCTTTCGGTATAGAGATGGGCCCTTTAGGGGGAGAGAGGGGTAAAGTTAGCTGCCAGGATGTTGGTAATATCAGTTGGTTCTGTATATTTAGTGCCATTGTGCTGTAACTCAGAGCAGATCTGAGTGTTGCCATTGAGATTCTTCACATAGCTATAGAATGCTTTGTGGTTGTCTTTAGAATCAGTGGCAATTTGTTTTCGTAACTAGCTTTGCAGGATTTTGAGGGATCTCAGCTTTTTACTGAGGCTGACCACGGAGTTCCTCCAATCATGGGATTTTACTCTTTTTTGCAACAGTTTATTTCTTCTTTTGTAGAGTTTGTTTATGGCAGGGGACCACCAGATTGGCTTTCTTTTTTTGGAGGATAGCATCTTGGTTCTGTTAGGGATTGCACAATCCATACACTTGTGTAAGTGCTTATAAAGTGCATTTGCATAAGATTCAGCAGTTGTACCTCTATTGTCCGTCAGTATAGGTGTCGTAAAGTTTACCACTTCTGTCTTAAGAAGCATGAAGTTAGCTTTGGAGAAATTTTTTACGGTAGTTTCTCTAATCATGGGTGGGGGTGGGATGTGGATGTCTAGGGTGATTAGCTTGTGGTCGGATCTGACCAACAAGGAACTGACCTCTGGTGTGGAACACCGGTTGCCCATGTTGGTAATGACCAGGTCTAGGATATTGCTGCCCCTGGTGGGGGAGTGGATAAGTTGATCCAAGGCGTTGGAATTTATGAATTCCAGAAAATGTTGAGCACAAGAGTTGGTACATGAGTAGTTTTCCCAGTTAATGGTGGGGTAGTTGAAATCACCTATTATTAGGGTGTTAGGTTGTACCCTTATATTTTCCAGTGTATCAAGAAATGAGGAGTGGGAATCCTGGGACATAGTGGGGGATCTGTAGCAAGCTACAATTTGGATTGCAGTCTTGCCCAGAGTTAGTTGCACTTGGATAACCTTGGATGCATTATGCTGAGCAACTAGCCTGGAGGTGTAAATATCCTTAATGAATATGGACATGCCTCCACCTTTAGTGTTTCGGTCCAGGTTAGGTGGCCAAAAGGTGTGGTATGAATTATAGCCTGGTAATGCAGGGGTGCTCTCTGGAGCTTTGAACCAGGTTTCTGTTACTGCTCAGATGTCGATGTTCTCCGTTTTAAGGAGTGCCTCGAGTGAGTGCATTTTGAGGTTTAGACTTCTAGCATTAAGTAGCATTACCCTCAGATTTTGCTTGCTTGTACCTGTTACATTGGTGAATTTGTCATTTGAACCTTGCCTAAAAAAGGCACTATAGGGGTGGCAAGAGCCTTAGCCAGTATCCAGAATCCCAAGGGAGACAGGTGCAGGCCATCTCTGGCAAAGCATTGTGGTTTGTCTATCATGTCATCCCAGGCAGATACTGGATCCCCTTAAAATGACACCAGAATCTTAGCCAATTGTTGAAGTCAATCATGTTGTCCTTGTACTGTGGTATCATTCTGGGTGAATGGCACGATGCTACTCAGGGGTAGGGTCATACCTTCTTGGGCTACAAGATCGGAGATCTCCTCCATGTCTCTTTTCATGTAGTCCAGGGAGGTACGTCTAGAAGTCAATCATTTTGTCCTTGTACTGTGGTATCATTCTGGGTGATGGCATGATGCTACTCAGGGCTAGGGTCATACCTTCCTGGGCTACAAGATTGGAGATCTCCTCCATGTCTCTTTTCATGTAGTCCAGGGAGGTACGTCTCAAGTCATTCACACCAACATGGACAATGACAGAGTTATATTTGTACTTGTTGGAGTGACCTGAGTCCGTGCATTATGTGGCGGATCCTGGCACCTGACAGGCAGCTGACAGTAACTTTCTCCATGTTTAGCCTGGTGAGTGGAACATCATAGAGTCACCTATGACTAGAGTGTTGGGTATGTTGTTATGCCTTATCGGCTGTGGTTGAGTGGCACACTGAGTTTGTGGGCTATGTATCATTTGGATTGTGTTGGGAGGTGGAGGTTGCTTGCGTTTCTGCTTTGGAGGTCCCTGTTGCTTGGGTAGATTTTTATTGAGAGCCTCCACGAATGTAGGTGTGCGTTTTGTGTTTCTATGTGTGCATTTTGGTGGTGTAGGTTTTGAGGGACTATGTGATGAGTGTGGTGTGGCGCAAGTGTTTACCTTCTCCTCTTGACTGTCTAGTCCAGTCTTGGGTGAAGAGAGCTTTTCTTCCAGTTTGGCTATATAAGTGCATCTCTCACAGGTTGTAGTGTTGGGTGGTAGGAGGAGAGGGTTGTCGGTGTACATGAGGCAATTGCTGCATTGCCCCAAGATGCCCAGATTCATCAGGTAGACAGGAGAAAACACCGGGAGCTGACCCTTAGACATGCCTGGATAGGTGCTTATTTATTAAGTACTAAAAACTGTTTTCCTCTGGACAAGTGAAGAGAGTTGAGTGCTGTAGTAATTTGTAGTTTATTTAGTGCTTACAATGAGTTCTGAACAAGTGCTGAGCTCAAAGAAACAGATATGAGTGCTGAAACTAGAAAACTGGCTAGTTCTAATAAACAAAATTAAGCTAGAAGGCTTCCCTCCAACACAGAAAGGCTTGGGGGCTCAGAAGCTTACAAACAGTACTGGATACAGCAAATCTGTATCTGGACTAGACGACTTACAGGAAAGGCAGGAAACAAGCTTAGAAATGTTTTTTTTTGGTAAAGTAGAAAGTGGAAAGTAGGAGCAGAAACTAAGTGCGCTAGCCTTCTCAAATGTTCTCCCTGGATTAGGTCGAATAAGGTAATGACACTAGACTGGGAGAAGTGTCCCAGATCAAATTTACAGTAGGGACGGGCAACTGCAAAGCCACCAAGTATAAAAGTGGATACCGGGAGGGAGGGAGGGAAACAACAAACAAACCCAACCATATAACAGGAAAAAATAAAACACTCAGACCATGTAACTAATAACTCCAAAGAAATAAATGGTCTGGGCACACTGGAACAGGCTATAAATAATTTAATTTTAAATTATTTATAGCCTGTTCCAGTGTGCCCAGACCATTTATTTTTTTGGAAACCTAACCATATGCTTAACAATTGTAGAAAATGTATAATTAATACCTCATACACAGTGAAACTAGCTAGAAATGTATATGCAGACAATAAAATTGCTATAAATAACTCGTAAAAATAAGCAAGAAAACAGGATACTTAATGTTATATATGACAGATCAGCTTCCTTACCCTGAGTAGCTCAGTGTGAAATGGTAGAATCACTCACAAGTTAACTTGTTAAGTAACAAAGTTGAAACCTGAAATAACATTTAAAAAAAGCTTGGAAGAACCAATGAGGTGCTTACTCAAAGCCGTAGTCCAGGCAACCCCAATCTGCCAATGACCATAAACAATTCACTCTCACTGAAATGCTATACTGGCTTTGGCTAAATTACGATGGCCTGCAACATGTATTCAGACACATAGCCTCTACTAACAAACAACTAGGCCCAAAACACAAGCCTGAATATGGACAATGCTACACTACCCACACTACTTAGACAGAAAAAAACTGTAGGAATGAGAATGCTTTTAACTGCAAACAAGTTATATGATACACTCCTTAGCAGGAAATCAGAACAAACAAACCCAAGAAATGAGAATGCTTTTAACTGCAAACATGTTATGTGGTACACTCAGCAGGAAATCAGAACAAACAAACCCAACCAGATGCTTAACAATTGTAGAAAATTTCTAGTTAATACCTCTCACACAGTGAAACTAGCTAGAAATGTATATGCAGACAATAAAAGTGCTATAAATAACTCGTAAAAATAAGCAAGAAAACAGGATACTTAATGTTATATATCACATATCAGCTTCCTTCCTCCAAGTAGCTCAAATTTTACTACACAGTTCAAGTAATAAGTTTGAGCTGCTTTGGATCAAGCAGTCAAAATTATCTTCTGGTGAACATGATTGCATAGCCTTTTACTGCAGTTCACCAATAGCACGTATATATATATATATATATATATATATATATATACACACACACACACACACACACACACACACACACACACACACACACACACACACACACACACACACACACACACACACACGATGTGACTGAATTTAATGCCGGTTTGTCCCTTTTAAGTTATAAGCTATCGTGCTGCCCTTCTTTGTCATATTTCAACTGTGTAGCTTCCGAAGGTAACTACATAAGACACAATAATTTTACCATCACATTGGCACAGTATATATGTGGAAACTGAAGCACATGACTTATTAGCAACCCATAGCCGTAATGTTTGTGTCAGAAACAGAGGCAATTTACACGTGCACTGACGTTGGGAACTATTTTTATTTTCTTTCTGCCCCCTTCCAAAAAATAGTTCTCAGTGTCAGTGCACATGTAAAATTGCCCTGTTCCTGACACAAACGTTATGGCTATGGGTTGCTAATAACTTGTGGTCTTCAGCTTCCATCTGCAAACTGTCTGACTTTGGGCAAATTAGTTGAAGAAACATTGTTGCTTTTTACTGACCTTAGACTGGCACCCGATAAGCTTGCCTTTTTAAAAGGTTAATTAAATAATTTATTAGTACATAAATATATATATAAATCATTCTGCAGAAGAACACACACAATACAGCTTCAACTGGGGAAAAATGAGTCTGAGACCGAGTCGTGGAAGTCATGGTCATGAAATGTAACATGATCTTACCGTTCTTGCTCCTTGTAAAACTGCCATTATACTTTATTACTTGACAGTCATGAGTCAGTTGTACTTTAGTTTATGGTGAGAATCATTCAGTTATAACTCAATGATGGCATTGACTGGGAGTTTATACTTTGCTCTGCAGCTACTGACGTGTAATGCAAGCATACATTTTGACAGTATCATAACTGTAATAAAAATGAAATACTTGAGCCCTATCAATGAAAACATGTTGATTGCATCTCAAGCTTGGAAGAGAGGCAAAAGAGCAGCCTGAAATGTTAGTACTGTGTGTGTGTGTGTGTATGTGTACGAGTGAGCATGCATCTGAAATTAGCTTTTTGCACATGTGAATGAGCATGTGTGCAGGGAGTATTACAAGAATATGATTTTATGCCAAAGCTATATAAGTGAAACTTGTCTGCTGACTGAAGTATACATAGATGGACTACAGAGTGCAGACCCTTGTATTTGCAGATAGGCTATAATAATGTATATTTGGGGCTCCTGTAAGTGGAATAGCTACTGCTCAATGGGAGTAAATTTGCAATAAATATACAACCTTCTCTTTTCTCCTTTGATCTGCCTTTTCAGCTTTAGAAAATATGCTGCACGCTTGCAGCAATATACCACAGCAACAATTAGATTGTGTAAATATTTAATCTATTTAATTGGAAAACCATAGACACACACACACACACACACACACACACACACACACACACACACGTATGTGGGTGTGACATATAGCATGCAGACAGCACATTAATTTCCAGTAAAAGGGTCCTAAGGAAAATATGGCATTCTCATAATATTACTTTATTAGCTGTATTACAAGTATCATGATATTGTACCTTTTTGCATTCATTACAGTAAAATCGTCAGTGAGTCTTTATCTTCAGTTGTGTGTAACTTAATTGTATATTAGCTGCATTGTAAGTATCATGATATTTTACCTTTTTTGCATTCATTACAGTAAAATTGTCAGTGAGTGCTTTCCTCTTCACTTGTGTATAACTTAAATGTGTGATGAAGAAATGATGTCAGATATCAAGAAGTACAGAAGCATCTGCATTTATTACAATACATTTGACACATATTTGTCTTCAGTTATTTAATACTTCACCTGATAAAATTTTGTGTGAATTAAGACAAAAGAACTTTCTGATTGTCTTGCATAACGTAAAGATGCTTAGTTGCAATTTTATTAACAATGGTGAAATAGTGTTCTGTATATGTTATATATAATACATATGTGTGTGTGTGAGTGTGTGTGTACATACATACATGTGTGTGTGTGTATATATTATACATATATTTGTTTTATACCTATTTTAGTCATATTAAACAGATTTGTTCTGTTTGTTCTGGTTTATCTTGTATCTGTATTCACTGGGATGAGGGTCTGAGTCTGAACTTGACCCTTTGTGATAAATACACAACTCCAGTTTAACCGATATAAATAAAAATAAAGCAAATTTGTTCTTGCTTTCAGAATTCTGTACCTAATATTTTAGATGAAATATTTGACCTTTAGCTTTGGTCTTTTGTCAGGCTTTTATAATTCCTTAAGCATCCTTGATGATGGGCATTACTAGTGGATTTCTCTCATAATTAAATAATACAGTTAAACATAGTAAATGAACGAATGAATACATTAATAAATACACAGAATTAACACACTGATGCAGCCATCTGTATTCCTCTTCTCTAGAAAACAAAAGCAGTACTGCAGACTTATGTTGTTCTAGTAAGTATATAAGAGGATTTGGACATCTAAATTTTATCTTGAGTTTTCCATTATCAGCTGCATAAGTAGCAAATACTACTTAGTATTTTTGAATTGTGTTTTAATGGCAATTTGGCAAGATAAGTGTTACGAGTGTCTCATTATAATCTCCTAAACTCCTAAATAAGACAGAAATTAACTATAGTAATAAGTCACTTTTGAAGTTAACTAGATACCATATGACTTTTTACCTCTATTTCCTTCAAGAAATCAGTTATTGATTGGATAAGATGTTGGTAGTCCTCAACAGAAAGGATGCTGTCTACATTAAATCATCTTAAAACAGTAGCCCAAGTCCATTTGCTCAGTACTCCTGAATAATGCTTTCATACAATGCCAGCAGTAGTATATCACTGACTGGGTATTACAGGCACACAAAATGCTAACATTATCTGTATCAATCTGCCTCATTCAAGGGAAATATAACTATGTTAGTGAATGTAAAAAGTAGAATGTAATATTTTGTCTACAAAATACCATAGATTGAGAAGGGGTACTGGGAAGGCATTTCATAAACTGAGCAACACAAAATAAGTATTTGCTTAATTATCCTTCTTTCTACCTACCTATTTTATATGTATGTATCCTTCCATCAGCATCTATGTCTACAGATGTAGCTACACTGTTTGGCCTGTGTCCTGAGTCTTGTCTGAAAAATCCTGAGAGGGACCACTTCACTCATTTTTTCATAGAAACCTTTCAGAAATAATAAAATGTTTAGGTTCTTGGTTACTTTATCCATCATTGTCTTCTATAAACTCCACTTAGTATATGTACTTGTGCGCTGTCTTTCCCCTCTGCAGGTTCCTTCTTGTTTTGTGACCATTTCTTCTATTACTTCCCTAACCATATATTTCAAGTCCTCTTCTATCTCTAGCTGTTTCATTTCCATATTTCCTCAAATCTTCCCACTCCTCAAGATGTTTTCATAGGCCAACTATAGATCCATAAGTCCCACTAGTCTCATATGCAAAGCCATGAGAAAAATGTTTATGGAAATGATCAGTAATAATAATAATAATATAGAAAATTTCCAGACACTGGACCCAGTCCAGTTTAGTTTTATTTCAAGGGAATATCATGCCTTCTTAACCTGGTGGACTTCTATGAGGTGACCACAGCAATGGATGAGGGAAAAGCAGTTCACACTGACTGCCTTGACCTGGCTTAGGCATTTGACACAATACCCCACTCAGGTATTGTTGACAAACTCAAGAGGTTAAGTATAGACCCTTATGTCACATGGTGGATAGCCAGGTGGCTCACAGACAGGACCCAGGAAGTTATAATTGTAGGGTCCACATTTACAAAGAGGCCAGTCACCAGTGGAGTCCCTCAGGGATCAGTCCTGGGACTGCTCCTTTTTGTCATCTGCTTCGCTGAAGTTGAAACTAATGTCAAGGGCCTCTGACTGACCAAATTTGCAGATGATTACAAATTAGGAGCTGCCATAGAATCCCCTATAGACACTAATGTTCTCCAAGAAGGGTTGACACAGAGAAATAAGTGGTGTCAGAGTCATGGACTAAAACAAAATGCCAATAAATGTATAATAGTGTCCTTTGGGATGTCACCCCCCCCGCTAACTTTCATATCTACAACACACCCCTAAGAGTCGACCCAGTAGCCAGAGACTTGATGAGACACGCAGACAGTAATCTAGCTTTTGACTATCACATGTCTAGAGATTCTGTGTTGTGCAATTTATAAACCAAGGTATGGAATCTTTGTCCAAGAAGATCATTGTTCCACTGTATTCAGCATTATTCAGACCTATCACTGAGTACAATGCCCTTTTTGGTATGTACCTAACCAGGCACATCCAACAGTAGTAACGTCAGAGGTTCTTCACTAAAAGAATACAGGGCATAAATAACATGTCCTGTGCATACCACCTCAAAGCCCTATCCCTGTATTCTGTCTCCTCAGGCTGCTGAAGGGAGCTCTGTGCCTTACAAGCAATGCATCACTGGACCCCAACTCTGATGGACCTCCTGCTTATCCACAAAACAAACAGCTCTAAAAATGTAAACTTTGTCAGTGATATGGATAGGATCTGCTGGAGAGACAAGTATGTATCCCAGAGACTACCCCTTCTCTGGAACAGGCTCACCATCCATGTGAAGCAGCGTTCCTTCCTAACCCAATTCAAGAACAATATAATCCAACACAAAAGACCAGGAACCAATGCACCATAAAACCAAAACCTTTTATTTGCACACTGAATCTATTCTCTTAGTGCCTCGGCTAGCAAATAGCCTTGGCTTGACTATTTGCTAGCTGAGGCGCTAAGAGAATAGATTTAGTGTGTAAATAAAAGGTTTTGGTTTTATAGTCCATTGGTTCCTGGACTTTCATGTTGGATTATAGTTGTGTTGCCTTTTGGTTGTTGTTGTTGTATCTTTTGGCTTTTCCCGGTTAGGGGTCGCCACAGCGGAACTCTGGTCTGCTAATGACTGGCAGTAGATTTTTACGTGCCAAGTTGCCAGCCCTGACGCACAACCTTCAACGAAGGTACACCCATTCACACATGTCTCCACACAGAAGACGCTCTAGCTGAGAATCGAACAGGACAACGTCTTACTGTGAGGTGACAACGCTACCTGCCTTTTGGTGGTTGTACCAATTCAAGAACAACTTGGACAAATGGATGGGGAACAGAAAATTAATTCCTGGTTTGCCACCATTGTCTCTAATGGACACTTGCAGCCTGTAAATGTTTCATCTCCCAAGCTCCTACTTATACTTGCCAGGGGAATCAGAACTTGTCAAAAATTTGGGATGCATGGCTAGGCTTAAAAAATCCGCAGTGGTCGTTAGCCTAGTACAAACCTATGAACCAATATGAATTAAACAAGGTTCACCCCTTTTAAGTGGTTAAAGACAGAGATGTCATTTGCAGGGTTATGCTTGTTCTGAGAGTAAATCTCAAGACATTATATAGCCCAATTTTACTGATGAAGGGGAGACTATTTGGAAAAGGTACAGGCAATATTTGTGAGGATCAGATCAAGGATATTTTGGCCTTAAGTGGGTTCACTATTTTATCCAGGCAGTTTCTGTTTATCAAATCCAATAATCTCTGATTCTACTCTACATTAGAGGTATAGGCGCTTCAGTCTGCGGCAGGGTGATTGAAGACACCTTAAATTATGGAGTTGCTTATAGGAATTTATTATAAAATATGCAGGAGTTTAACATTATTATCTGGGGTCATGGAGGGGGTTCTGTACCATGCTAGAAATTAGATGCTTGACTTGACCATGGTAAACTGAACTTTGAGGAGATGAATGGGTCTCTGGGTATTCATCTAGATGGATCAACCTGACAAATCTGGAGATACCACTGCAGTTTCTATCATGCCTGAAGGCATAGTAGATGCAAAACCCCAATATGGAGGGAGTGCTTTCTTTACATTTATACCAAATCTCTGGAACTACACATACCTGGATGTGCTCCAGATGCAGGAGAGCCTCAAGATCAAGTAATTTTTTATTGAGACTCCAGGCTCATAGGTTCATAAGTTGGTACTAGGCTATTGGCCCTAGGGCCTATACAAGCCTAGCCATAACAATTCCCTGGCTATTTCTTCCCACACTATTTACATCCCTGGACCCCTGTCTAACAGGGCGACTGACGTGATCCCCAGGGTGGATTTCCTTTCTCCCATCCAATCATCAACGTTCCTTTTGAAGAAGGCCAAAGAGGCGCTCTGCTTGACATGTATGGGCAGTCTATTCCAGAGTCTGGGGAGTCTCTGGGTCAGGAACCTATCCCTCCAGCATGTTTTTGTTTATTGTGATGACAAGATTTAGATCCCTGGAGCGTGTGGCTCTGAGGGATTGGGATTTCTTTAAGTGTAGCATGTCCAACAGCTCTGGGTTTGACATGGCCTTGTATGTTAAGCAGAGACCGCCTTGGAGTAGACGATATGCGACAGAGTATAGATGGAGTTTTTTAAGGTGGTCAGCATAGGGCATCTGCTTTAGGCCTGTGATTCTTTTAGTGAGGTATTTCTGCGGCCTTTCCAGTTGTTGCAGATGTCTTGAGAGGTACATACCAAATGGGGCATTGTATTCTATAATGGGTCTAATGAGGGATGAGTACAGTGGGGCAAAGACCTCCTTTTTTCTGGATGAAAAGTCCTTAGTGATGAGGTGTGCCACATAGAAGGATTTCCTGACTGTTGTGGCGATGTGGTTATTGAAGGTGAGACCACTGTCCACCTGTGTCCCTAAGTCTCTTATTACACTTTCGGTGTTTAGTGTACTGGCACCTATGCGATAATTCACGGGTACATGTTTTTTCCCAAATGGGATAACTATACATTTCTTGGCATTGAGCTTGATCCCATGTCTCTGGCACCAAACATCTGTTTCTGTAAGGCCCTTTTGTAGAGTATCCACATCATTTGGGGATTCATTAATGGCTCCCAGTTTGCAGTCATCTACGAACTTTGTTAGCCAGAGTCCCTTAGTTTTGGCCTGTACTTCAGAGAAGTAGATGCCAAACAAGAGAGGTCCCAGGACTGAACCCTGAGGTACTCCACTTGTCACTTGTCTGGAGCTGGATTTGGAGTCAGCTACTTTTACAGTGTGGGTTCTGTCAGTAAGCCAGTTGGCAACCCATCGAGTGATGTAGGGATTAATGCCTAGCTTAGTAAGTTTAACTATGATTCCAGTGTGGGGGACAGTGTCAAAGGCCTTGACGAGGTCCAGATAGGCTGTGTGGACTGCCTTACCCTCGTCCACGACTCTGGAGACTGATTCGAAGAAGTCAATAATGTTCAGGAGACAAGATCAGCCCTTCATGAACCCAAACTGGGTGGGGTCCAGTGTTTTAAGGTTGCCAATGTCTTTGTTTATAAGTTCCGTGATAATACGTTCCATGGCCTTGCAGATCAGGCTCGTCAGACTGATGGGGTAGTAGTTCCCTGGATCCAAGGTGGATCCTCCCTTGTGGAGTGGGATAACTGTAGCTGTGCACCACTCAGTGGGCACGAAGCCTGAGGTGAGGGTATGATTAAACATGACACTTAGGTGAGGTGCCAGCTCATTTTGTAGTTCATGTAGTACACAGCCCAGGGTGTCATCTGGTCCCATGGATGCCGTATTCTTAGCTTTGGAAAGTGCGTTTACCTGTGTGGCTGTTATTACCGGAATTTGGCAATATTCCAGTATTGAGATGGGCCATTTGGGGGTGAGAGGGGGGTGAAGTTGGCAATGAATCAATCTGCCAGGATATTGGCAATATCCTTGGGATCAGTATATTTAATGCCATTCTGTTGTAGCTCACAGCAGATCTGAGCATTGCCATTTAGATTCTTGACATAGTTATAGAATGCCTTGTAGTTGTCTTTGGAATCTTTGGCAATTTTATTTTCGTAACTAGCTTTGGAGGATTTTATGAGGGATCTCAGCTTCTTACTGAGGCTGGTAAGGGAGTTTTTTGCATCCTGGGATTTTCATCTTTTCTGCAACAGTTTTTTTCCTTTTGTTGTAAAGTTTGTTTATGGCAGGGTACCACCAGATTGGCTTCCTTTTTTTTTGAGGAGAGCATCTTGGTTCTATTTGGGATGGCACAATTCATGCATGAGTGGATGTGCTTGTACAGTGCCTTAGTGTAGGACTCAGTCGAACTTTCAGTTCGTGTCTGCATGGGTGTCATGAAGTTTGAAACTTCTGACTTGAGTAGCATGAAGTTAGCCTTGGAGAAGTTTTTTATGGAGGTTTCCTTACTGGGGGGTGGAGGTGGGATGTGGATGTTAAGGGTGATTAGCTTATGGTCTGACCTGACCAACAAGGGGGTGACCAATGGTGTGGAGCATCGATTTCCCATGTTGGTAATGACCAGGTCTAGGATATTGGAGCCCCTGGTGGGACTATGGATTAGTTGATCCAGGGCATTGGAATTTATGAATTCCAAGAACCATTGGGCAAAGGTGTTGGTGCATGAGTAGTTTTCCCAGTTAATGGCAGGGTAGTTGAAATCACCCAGTATTAGGGTGTTTGGTTGTATATTAATATTTTCCAGTATGTTTAGAACGGTGTAGTGAGAATCTTGGGGCATGGTGGGGGATCTGTAGCAAGCTACAATTTGGATCACAGTCTTACCTAGTGTTAGTTGCACCTGGAGAATTTCAGATGCATTGTGTTGGGCAACTAACCTGGTGGTGTGAATATCCTATGGACACTCCTCCACCTTTACTGTTTCGATCCTGGTTTGGTGGCTGAAAAGTATGGTAAGAGTTGTAGCCTGGTATTGCAGGGGTGCTCTCTGGAGCCTTGAACCAGGTCTCAGTTACTGCACAGATATCGATGTTCTCCATTTTTTAAGACTGCCTCGAGAGAGTGCATTTTGAGGTTTAGACTTCTAGCATTGAGTAGCATTACCTTCAGATATTGCATGCTTGTACCTGTTATGGTGGTGGTTTTGTCCTTTGAACTTTGCCTAAAAAAGGCACTATAGGGGTGGCAAGACCCTTAGCCAGTAACCTGAATCCCAGGGGTGACAGGTGAAGACCATCTCTGGCAAAGCATCGTGGTCTGTCGATCATGTTGCCCCAGGCAAACAGATACTGGATCCTCTTTGAATGACACCAGAAGTTTAGCCAGTTGTTGAAGTCAATCATTTTGTCCTTATATTGTGGTATCATTCTGGGCGAAGGCAGGATGCTACTCAGGGACGGGATCATACCTGCCTGGGCCACATGATCCGAGAGCTCTTTCATGTCTCTTTTCATGTATTCCAGGGAGGTACATCTCAAGTCATTCACTCTAACATGGACAATGACAGAGTCATATTTGTACTTGTTGTGGAGTGACTTGAGTGCATGAGTTATGTGGCGGATCCTGACACCCGACATGCAGCTCACTGTAATTTTCTCCTTGTTCAGCCTGGTGAGTGGGACATCAGTGTGCCTGACTATAGTGTCACCTATGATTAAAGTATTAGGTACGTTGTCTTGCCTTAGGGGCTGTTGCTGGGTGGCACACTGGTGTTGTGAGCTATGTGACACTTTGGTTGTGATTGGTGTTTGTTTGCGTTTCAGCTTCAGAGGTCCTTGTTGCTTGGGCAGGTTACAGTTAAGGGCCTCCACATATGTGGATTTACTGTTGCTATGTGTGGGTGTTGGTGGTGTGAGTTTAGAAGGGCTATGTGTTGCTTGAGGTGTAGTGCGGGTGTTAACCTTCTCCTCTTGACTGTCTAGCACAATCTTGGGTGGAGAGAGCGTTGCTTCCAGTTTGCCTATGTAAGTGCATCTCTCACAGGTTGTAGTGCTGGGTGGTAGGAGGAGATGGTTGTCTGTGTACCTGAGGCAATTGCTGCATTGCCCCAGTATGCCCAGATTCACCAGGTGACAGGAGAAATCAACGGTAGCTGACTCATGGACATGCCTGGTTTGGTGCTTTTTTTTTTTTTTAAGTGCAGGAGCTGTTTTCCCTTACCTTAGTGAGGTACTTTGCAATTATAGGCTGTTTAGTGCCTATGATTAATTTCTCCTTATTAATAAGGAGAGTTGAGTGTTTGTATCAATTTAAGGCTTCCTAATGCTTTCCAGCAGGTATTAGAGCAAGTGCTAGTCACAGGGATGCTTAAAGGTAAGATGAAAAAAAAATGTTTTATCCTAAACACTGCAGTGTGCACTAGAGAAGTTAGATGTGAAAGCAGGTAACTTAAGTTTTACCTATCTAAAAAGTTAAGTTTTAGTGGAGAGTCACTATTTTTAAAACAGCAAGATAGATTGAAAGGGGGTGATCACTTTTGTATTCTGGTACTATGGAATACAGTAGAATGGCCAATAAATTTAAATAGTTAAAGGGGAGTGATTTTACAAAATGATAATTCTGTGCTTACTCACACAAGCCAGTGAAAGCAGAGAGGAAATGAGATATATGGTCAAATTAACATAAGAGGCAGAAAGAGAGTGGTATTTAAGGGTGTGAAAAAAATCTAACTCACAAGAAACAGAGCTGTGGTGTCTTTTGAAGTTTTAATATGCAGTTAAAAGCATAACACAAGCAAAACACAAGGTAAAGAAAACAAATCACAGCACTCAAAATATAAAAAGGCAATAAACCAATATCAAATACAACAAATAAAAAGCAAACCAACCTTTCCCTCACAGCAAAGTGTAGCAGAGTCTGGGTGAGCCTTTCCAAGCTCTGAAATATTTTATTTTACCCCTTAAATAGAAGGTTTAGTTCCTAGCTCCGCCCCCTCAGTTGTTGAAAGGATCCAATTTAGGGTTAAATTGATTTGTTAAGGTGGGATGTCTATTAGATGGACTCTGTCTAAAATGTTGCTTTGGTGCAGTAAAGCTTTTGCCATTCATGTAGAAACTATTAAATGAGAGATGCAGACCAGGACTATTGATTATCATGTCCTAGGCTGATACATACTGTAGCCCCCCGGAATAACATCAGATTAAAGCCAATTGTTAAACTCAGTTATTGTCTCTTATACCTAGGGTTAATTCATGGTGAAGGAAGAATTTCACTCAGGGCCAGAGTCTTACCTGCATCTGTCATATATATACAAAGTTCAAACATGAATCTTTGCATGTTCTTCAAGATTTTTTCTCCAGGGCATTCATTCTCACATAGACCACTACCATATTGTAGTCATACTTGTCTCAAAATGGGGTCTTGAGGGCCCTTGTAATGTCTGTGATCTTGATACCTGAAAGCCAGATGATGGTAACCATATCCTTGGCCAGCATGGTGAGTGGAGATTCTGTATGCCTAACAACTTTTACCAGTCACTACAATATTTTTGTCAGAAGCTAATTTATGAACATATAATTGGGACAATTTGTCTGTTTTTAAGTTGTCGATGTAGGTGTGCATTGAAAAGGTGAGCTGAGGATCCACTGAAGTTTGTTCTTACAAGTTGTGGGAAGGCTTTGTCTTTATGGGATCAGTGTATGGAATTGTTGTGTGCACTGTATGAGACTGAGAATGTGGTAGTGGTTTAGGTGTGGGTATGAATATTGTGATGTTTGGTGCATTTTGTTAATCATGAAAGGGGTATTCCCATGTTATCTAGGTATTTACACTTTTCACAGACACAGCTTTCTGTGTTAACTATGACTTCATTATCAGTGAGCATGAGGTCATTACTGCAACGGCCTTAAGATACCAGGTGCTAGGAGGCTATCAACAGAAGGGAAGCAGGTTTGCTGGTCCTCACTGTTGTCCAGTCCTTTGAGTGTCAGCTAGGTATGTGTACAGGGAAGCTAAGGAAGAGCTGTACGTATTTATATAAAATGGATGTATATGCATACATACATGTTAAAAGTTTTCACTTCAACAACAGAACCATTTTTGTCTGATAACTTAAACTCACAAAAATGGTCTGATGTAGATGCATCCAGAAGACCCAGTCTGACACACAAAGCAGTCTTTACAACAGTTCATTAAATAGACTGTTTACAGTAATGACGTGCTACGTCCAGCTGATCACTCTTGTCTATGTACAGTGTACCAAGTATGCTGTACATGTCACTACAAGTCAGCAAATAGGCAAGGCGTACAGGTTGTCGATGAAGGAAGGTGCACAATATAGCATCATGTGTAACCTGTCAAATGTGCACATCAACCCCTGTCAAACCCTGTAAGATCCCAATCATGAAGGGATCCGAGTAATCTGAGTATGGTGCAGTGTGTGTGTGTGTGTGTGTGGGGGTGAGGGATGGATACTGTAGCACAGTGTGGTGTGATTCAATGTTAATGTATAAGACAGTGCACAGAATGAGGATACGAGGGTTGATTTAGAGTGGCAATAGCATGCATGTCTCTCACACACACACACACACACACACACACACACACACACACACACACACACACACACACACAGGCAAACATAAAATACAAACACAGATATCCATGTCAGTGTGTGCTTACGTAGGATAGCAACATGAACATGTTTGAAGGGAGTGTACATGAGAAATGCTTTGAACATTAATCCCAAGCATGAGTGGTAGAATGCATATAATGTCAAATGTGTTAATCTTGGTAGGTCCTGTAATGACTCCTTTTAAGTGAAAATAGCTTGCCATTACTTCAAACACTTGGGAAGGCACAACCCATTGTTCACACATGTTGGGCACTCAAATGTGTCTTATTATCCCCACTTCCACACATGAGGTTGTGGAAGTGGGGAGTAACTAACTGTGATATTCTGTGGGCAAGACATGGCACACAGTATGTCACTCTTGGCACCCTGCCATATGTTATGTAGATACAGTGGACCCTACTGGGGGGCATATTTATCCCAAGTTGCCCCACATGGTGGTGGTTATAGGTTCATAGAAGGTTACTGTGTCAAGGCTGACACAAATGTTGCAGGACTAACACCTCAGTGATATGATCACTGGTGGTGGTCACTGCAAATGTGACACCCTGCCTCCATCTACAAAAATGGTGGCTTGATAACATTTTTTATGAGGATCATTACTGATGTTTATGCAATGAGCTTGATGAAATCAATGCTGAGAGACAAATAGTTACGCCTATTCAGGCATATCTGTGGATGTGAATAGGGCATCAGATGCAGTAATGTGTAGCACTGATGCCTCCATAGCTCTCAACCTTTTAACACCAAAAATCTGTACAAAGCCAAAAATAATGGGGGAACAATGCCTCCAAAATAGGGATGATTGTAAATACTGCTTGTATAAATTTGGAAAGTTGCTAGATTAAAAGGTCTTGTCTTATAATGCATTTTTCTGAAGGATATGAAGTCTGAAACAAATGCCTTTTATTATGTAGTGAATTCAGTCCTTGCATGAGGAAACATGGGGAAAAATGTGACAGTTGAGAGGTATGGTTGCCTCACAGCCAGAGGTTCTGCAGTTTAATGCTCACTTTAGGTGACTTCTGTACAGACCCTGCATTTCCCTCGTGTTCATGGGTTTCTGTCGGTCCTCTGGTTTCCATCCACATTCTAAAGACAAGCAGTAGGTGGATTGGTAACTCCAACTTGTCAGGAGGTAAGTATACTTCCATTTGCTAATTTACCTAGTAAGCCATGTAAGGTTGTGTTGTCTGTGCATGGGGTCACCACAGAATGCGACTCAACATTGAATGGATAGGTGTATATGGAGTCTTAATTTAGAAGTCCAGGGAGGTGGGAACTTGTCCATAGCCGTCTGATTTAATAGATCAGTCCCCTTTATGTAGTGGGGCTGTGACTGAATTTCCAGTGTTTTAGGAATGCATCCTTCTATATTAAAACTGTTGATTAGCATTAAGATGGGACAGGCAAATGCATGAAATGAGAGCTTCAGATTGCCCGTAGGAGAACAATCAGTAGACCAAGAAGAATTTAAAAAAGATTTCACAGTACAGACATTAACATGGTGGAGATCTGTAATGCAGTAGTGTTATTTGCTGGGCAGATGATAGGTTACTGAAGGAAAGAAAAGTTATAACGATGGCTCACATGAATTTCTGGCAGAAATGCATGGCTACTTCATGTGGGCTATCTGATGGGTTGGGTGATGTGTTTTTTTAGACTTCAGTAAGTTGTTAACCATCCGCAGCTGAAATATTTAGGTTATATGCACATAGTGTCATTGAGGACTGGAATCCTGACTATAAAATAGATCTCTCTACTTTGATTAGAAGCTTGGCCACTGAAGGAGCCAAGCAGGAGAGTGGTAAAGAAATGGGTTTGCTGCCTTGCTCACTCCAGGAGGAAGGGAAGGATTTTTGACAGCAATATGAGAAGCCTCTGGTAAGGGGTGGTGCTGGTATTGTGAGGTAGATTGTCATTAAAATCTGGCATACAAGTGGGGGCTAGAGCTAGCTGGTGCTACATGGGATGAGGCACAAGGCAGCACTTGTGATGTTGCAAACTGCATTCCTTTCCCAACCTGACAAGAGTGGTTCCAACACTCGCAGTTAGGGCACTTAAGTGGCAAATGGCATTTTAGCAACAGCTTTGAAAAGCAGCTGATGGCGAGATGGATGCACTTAATGTGGGCCAAAAAAATGGGCGTATCTAGCTGTACTGGCATCTCAGGCTGTTCCTCAATCTGGTACCCATCCCCTAAGAATCTCTTCCAACTTCACTTCTCTACAGCAAGCAGTTGCCACAATTTATGCCACACCTGGATCACATAAAAGCTATTCTTCATTTGTAACAAAATAAATAAATTATTGTGTTTTAGACTGTAACAAGCAGTTGATACAGTTTATGCCACATGTCGAGTGTTACGTGTTTCAGTTCTCTCCACTACTGCAATATTGACATTTATTTCTAAATGCTGGTAACTCACTGAAGACTGATCAGGTTCAGCCAATCATGCCACTTAGCACTTTGTGTCCAGGTCAGCTGTGCCCTTCATCCCATCTTATCCGTGCTTGTTGTTGTGTCTTTCGGCTTTTCCTGGTTAGGGGTCGCCGCAGCGGATCTCCGGTCCGCTAATGATTGGCAGTAGATTTTTACATGCCGAGTTGCCGGCCCTGATGCATAACCTTCAATGAAGGTACGCCCATTCATGCATGTCTCCACACAGAAGACGCTCTAGCTGAGAATCGAACAGGACAACGTCTTACTGTGAGGCGACTGCTGAAAATATATTTGATTAAAATAAAGATTTATGACTGTGATGATTTACCCATTTTGATTAGTGAAGTACTTTATTTTACTATCTATAAATGTTGCTTCTGTTTTATTGTGGATTTGCTAATACTGATGAGTGACAAAACATCTTTCAATGTATAACTGTTTCTACGCCTTACTGCACTAAGTCAAATGATTTAATATTGGTTATGATACAGTAAAGAGATTTTTGCTGTATGTTTTCTTAACTTTATAAGTGCCATGGAATTTCACACTTTTAGCTAAGGAACTGGACTGATCTGTGAAGGTCTAAGGACAGAAGAGGATTCCAGTTCATCTGCCTACAATAATGTGCATGCATGTGTGTGTATATATACATAAACTATACACACACACACACACACACACACACACACACACACACACACACACACACACACGGGATTTAATCTCAACCACCTAAGTGTCAAGTGCCAGAATGATGAGGTGCTGATGGATAGAATGCAGGTGACTGTTTTCCATAGGAAACCCATCCTGCTACTGTTTCTAAGTGTATGCCAGTAGTGATACACAAATAAGGGAAAAATATCTGGAAAAAAAGGAACAGTATGTGCGGCTGTGTGGCTGATATTTATAGTATTTCTGGTACTGATGCTTAGGGGTTTGCCCACCCGCCCAAAAAAAGATGCATGCAATGTTGTTTTTTACCCTTGTGGTATTTCAAGCATTTTTTTGTTCATTGACGTGGTTCTCAAAATCTTGTCAGTTGGTGTTTAGTACTAGATCTGCCAAAGTACAATGCAGAATTAGCTGTGCTTTGAGTCTTGTATTTCTGAAAGGTCTATGTTGGTGGACCTTTGAGGTTTTGCTCTGACAGGTAAATGGAAAAACAGTACTTGCTTAGAGTATATGTCTTAAATGTCATCTTAGAAAATTAATGTGCTGGAACCAAATGACTTTCTCTTATAAGTGAAAGCTAACTAAATGTTGCAGATTATGTAGGGCTGCAATTTTAAAACTGCATCTGCATTGTCCTAACAAAGTAACATAACCAGAGGTGAACAGCCAACTGGAAGGCACTGCAACAGGTCTTCACAACAGACAAGAGACATTAGGAGAGAAGTGAGAGACTATGAGTGAATAAAAAGGAGTGGACTCAGGTGTGGGGGACGAACGTGTAGGTTTTGTTCTGTATGCAAAGCATTCCTGATATTGTTAGGAGGGTGTGTTGGAGGAAAGCACTGGGAGGTTTGGGTTTCTAAGCATGATTCAAGACAAGCATACAGATGTAGAAATCACTGATATCAAGGATAATGATAAAAGGGCACCTGTTATAATGATTAGAACAGAGTAGGGTAACAAGACGTGAGTGCATATTTGTATTTCTTGTTTTTCATTTTAGTTGTGTAAGTGCTCATCAGGAAGGTGATTAAATGATTGAGCGATACTATACTTAATCTAGTTGGAACCACCCAGGGCAACAGATGAAATACCCTCTCAATCCCCTCCCCAAAAAGAAAGGTTGTCCAAGAGTTGAGAACCAAAAAAAATATTTATTTGTGTGTTTCTTTGTTTGTCTTTGTTGACATGGAAAAGTGCGACGGAGCAAAACCCATTTTCAGCAGAGGCCCGGAGGAAAAAAGCTGCACATGTAAGTTACACATGATGTACATTTATAACTGCAGGGTAAAAACATCTATACATGAGCTTATTTACAACATTTTTTTAAATATTTCTTACATGAACATAACATTTTACACAAAAAACAAGAGAGTAATTAACATAAATTGTCTAATTATTGTTCCACTGTATTCAGCATTCATCAGTCCTATCATTGAGTATAATGCCCCCTTTGGTATGTACCTAACCAGGCATGTCCAACAACTATAACATCTACAAAGGTTTCTCACTAAAAGAATACAGGGTGTAAGTAATATGTCCTGTGCTGACCGCCTCAAGGCCCTATCCCTGTATCCTGTTTCCTACTGGCGTTTGAGGAGACATCTATGCTTGGCATACAGGGCATTGTCAGACCCCACTGTGATGGACCTCCTGCATATCCACAAAACAAACAATACCAGAATTACCCATTCTAAAGACTTAAACCTTGCCTGTGATATAAATAGGACCTGCTGGAGAGATAGTTATGTATCCCAGAGACTACCTCGTCTATGGAACAGGCTCCCCATCCATGTGAAGCAGAGTTTCTCCCTAACACAATTCAAGTGCAACTTGGACAATTGGATGGGGAACAGGAAATTCATCCCTGGTTTGAATCCTATGTCTCTATGTCTATAATGCAAATAGGTAACCTGTAAATGGTTCATCTCCCAGGCCCATGCTTACACTTATTAAGGGTATCAGAACTCGTCAGAGATTTGGGACGCATGGCTAGGCTTAAAAAGGCCCTTGTGGTCGTTAGCCTAGTAAACACCTATGAAACTATTGAATGGAGAAATGTACAGTATCAGTGCATTTATAGCATGATAACTACAAGGAAAAGATCAAACTGGGGTGTTTTTGAGTTTAGTAATAAGTTACAGACAGACAAGTAGGGTGTAGCTTAAAAATTATAACAGAGTGATGAAAGGAGAAGTTACCGAAATGGGCAGGAAGATAAATGGACCTGGGAGGAACTGTAGTTAGTGTTGGGGTATGAGAGAAGGAGAAAAAGTTACACTTTAGGAAATAAGTGCAGTACAAGGAGGAAAGATAAGCTACAAAAAGATTGGGAAGCAAAGTGGCTGTAAGAGTTGGAGAAAACTTATCTGAAGAAAGCTAGCCAGGTGAGCTTCTTTACTTCTGTAACAGTAACAAGCAGCTTGCTACAACTGTAACAAGTATCTTACTACAGTACTAGCCCACACTGAACTTTACTGCAAATGTGAATGCATATCAAACATTCATTTTTGAAATGCTGATATCCTTGTGTCTTTATTAAAGAATGCTAGTACTGCCCTGCCCTTCCACCCCACTGGTACCTGCTGATCTGTGTTCTTCAAAGGGCCCTCATGCTGGGCAAGCATTAGCTCCTTGAGTTCCCTAAACAGGAAAATGATGGTCTCACACTGGCACATCATGCAAGAGCTTTATTTTTCAGTTGCTGAGACAGCCATGGCAACATGGTCAGTTCAGTGGAGTTGCAATATGATAGAACTGCACAGACGAATACTAGTAAATCATGTGTCACAAAACATAGTGCTGCACCACAGTATTAGATATGCACAGATGTAGTACGCAGGAACAAAGACAGGTGACATGTTTTGTAATCACCTTGCCATGCATGTCTTATCTGGGTAAGAAAATTGTGCATAAGTACTGATTCAGAAGTATCTGGCTTCATTAGCAGAATTGCTATATCAGTTGCATAGTCCTCCCTTGATATAAACAATATTACCATTTCCTGCATCAACCCTTATAACTGCACCACTGCAACACACAAATTTGAGTCAGACTTCTCTACTTATAGATATTCAAGAGTTAAGAAAGGAGTACTAACTGGTGACATACCTCAGTAAAAACTATAGACTCACGGTGGATGCAAGGGAATGTAAGACAGGTGTTGTGCTATACGTGTAGTTGAAAACTCTTGACACTGCTTGGGCACAGCAGTAGTTGCTTTTATGATGTTGTACCCGTAAACACAGGAAAGTATGGGGATCACATACCACAATGTGTGTGGGGTTCCAGGTCAGAGGTACTGGTACAGTTCCTAAACAGGACTGAGACTGTGCATAGCATTGACTACAGCTGTAAACTAGGGGACACACATCTGTGCTTCATATCACCTTGTTCCTTGAGTATATGTAAGCGTAACCTAACCAATATGTCCAAGGCTTTGGGTTCTTGCATTTGGATTAGATGTTCTTTCGAACAAATGTGTTTCCCCATGTCATTGCATTACTTTCCACCTGGGTAGCTGATATATGTGGATCCCCAGAAATCACTGTAATTATTTCCCAATCTTGTTCATGTCTGTTTCAGGCCCATAAACTGAGCACTGAAACCACGTGCATATTAATTAATTAATTGATTCATTAATTAATTAATTAATTAATTTTGTAGAGTTCAGTCTCCACTCAAAATTCACAGTTTCTTTAAGTTTATCACATGAAATAAAAGGTTGACTAAAACCTTAAAAATAGTTACATATTCTGGTCAGCCCCCTGACACATTATGTGGTAAGAGTAGAGTGACTCAGCTTGCATATAAATTCTGCCAAACTTCTATCCCTCATCCTTGCTGATGTGTTAAGTATTTTTCATCCTGTACAGAGTGGATTAAACAATAGGTGCTAGCAGAGGTGAAAATGACCATATTCATCTTGATGAGGCATTAATTACACTGCAATCTGTTTTGATCCTAATTTTCACTTCATTTAATGAAAAGCTTAAATGTTGGGTTGATTAAAATGTTTAATTTATTCAATGCATTTATTCACTTGACTTTGTTAACTCAGTAATACACTCAAGAAAATTCTTTTTATTCCTTTTATTTTCTTTTTCTTTCTTTCTTTTCTCATTTTTGAAAGGATTGGGGTGGTTGGGTATGCTTGTTAGGCAATGATATGTTTGCCGCTTTCCACAGAATTCAGCTCAGTTGAGACTGTACTGTCAGATTTAAAAGAAAGGTTAGTACAGTATTTTTATAATAATAATTGGTATTTATAAGTTGTTTTGCATCTGGTGACAGTGGGCTTATAAATTAGACTCAGTGGATTTTGTAAAAGGAGACTTTTTTAATTTGTGCGCTGTTGTGGAAGATGAGGTTGAGATCCCTCATCAAATTCTCTAAAGCTAGCTATGGAAACAGAATTGCAGCAGATAGTAAAGACAACCACAAGGCCGTCTATAATTATGTAAAGAATCTCCACGGCAATATCCAAATTCTCTGAGCTACTGCACAATGGTACCTCCTATACCGAGCCAATAGATATTGCCAATGTACTGGCCGACAAATTCAGTGCCAACTTTACCCCCCCCCAAGGACCAATCACAATACCAGTAGATTGCCAGGCACCCAGTATTACTGCTGCACAGGTTAAAACAGCACTGTCCAAGGCCAAGAATACAGCTTCTATGGGACCTGACAATATCCCTGGGTGTGTTCTACATGCACTACAGAGTGAACTGGCACCTCACCTGTGTGCCCTGTTCAATCACAGCCTCACCTCAGGCTTTATCCCTACCGAATGGTGCACTGCTACAGTCATCCCACTCCACAAGGGAGGAATGACTACAGACCCGGGGAACTATCACCCCATTAGCCTAATGAGTCATATATGCAAAGCAATGGAACGCATCATCATGGACCTAATTAACAAGGGTATAGGGAATCTCCAGACTTGGGATCCTACACAGTTTGGTTTTGTGAAGTGAAGATCATGCCTGCTCAACTTGGTCGACTTCTTTGAGTCAGTCACCAGAGCTGTGGATGAAGGCAAGGTGGTTCATACAGCCTACCTTTATCTAGCCAAGGCCTTTGATACCATTCCCCACTCAGGAATCATAGAAAAACTCACTAAGCTAGGCATCAACCCCAATATCACTAGGTGGGTTGCAAACTGGCTCACAGAACCCACAGTGTGAAAGTAGCTGACTCCAAGTCAGACTGTCGACCAGTCACAAGTGGAGTTCCACAGGGTTCGGTCCTGGGTCCTCTTTTATTTGGTATGTACTTCTCCGAAGTCCAGGCCAACATGAAGGGACTCTGGCTGACAAAGTTCACAGACGATTGCAAGTTGGGAGCTATTATTAACTCCCCAAGTGATGTTGATATCCTACAGAAAGGCCTCAATGAGACCAACAATTGGTGTCAGAACCATGGCCTTAAGCTCAATGCCAAAAAATGTGTCATCATCCCCTTTGGGAAAAACCCAGTTCCCTTGAATTACCACATCGATGGTAATCAACTGAACACAGAAGGCATTATAAGAGATCTAGGAACATAGGTTGACAGCAACCTCTCTTTTGACCACCACATTGCCACTGTGGTCAGAAAGTCCTTCTATGTGGCACATCTCATTACTAAGGGTTTTGCATCCAGGAAGAAAGAGGTCATTGTCTCCCTCTACTCTTCCCTCATTAGGCCAATCATTGAATACAATGCCCCATTTGGCATGTACCTCACTAGACACCTGAAACAACTGGAGAGGCCACAAAAGTATCTCACAAAGAGGATCCTAAGCCTTAAACACTTGTTCTATATGGACAGACTCAAAAAATTCCAACTATTCTTTGTCTCATATTGCCTACTTAGAAGCGGTCTCTGCTTGACTTACAAAGCCATGTCTGACCCAGCTCTGTTACAAATGCTAGATCTAATGAAATCCCAATCCCTTCGCACCACACACTCCAGAGACCTCAACCTCATAACGACAATCAACAGAACATGCTGGTGGGACAGATTCATAACCCAGAGACTGCTCATGCTCTGGAACAGACTTCCCATACATGTCAAGCAGAGCACCTCACTGGCCCTCTTCAAGCGAAATCTTGATGAGTGGATGGGAAAGAGAAAATTCACCCCGGGGATCACCCCAGTGGCTCTACTCGACAGAGGCACTAGGAACTAAGGTCGGGTGGCACGATGCCAGAGTAATCCTATGGGCTAGGTTTGTAAAGGCTCCAGGGCCATTAGCCTAGTACACACCTATGAAACTATAAACCTATGAGATAGTGACAGTTTCATGTAGGTCGTTCTTAGAGGTGATCACTTTTATAAAAGAAGATGGTCTTCATGAGCATGGACTTTAAAAACAGGAGGAAAAAAATATATATATAGATATATATATATATATATATATATATATATATATATTTTTTTTTATCCTTGGGAGACTCTTATTTAAACTTTGATTAATCTGCAAGGTGTAACTGCTAGAAGGGCAAATAAGATGGAATTATGTATTTAATGCACTTTTTGTTTCAGTGTTGTAGACTTTAAATTAGTATACTGTTTCATATTTTACCAGTTTTACTGCATTTTGTGAGAGTGGCTATTTCAATATTTTCTCACACAGTAAACCTTGATATTTTAATTTAGTTCTATTTGCTCACTATGTTAATGGGGTTATTTTTTTTCTTACATGGAGGTTTTGTTTTAGACTTTGGTAATTTGGCAACCAGTCTTTCTGTGTGACCTTTTATACTGATTAGGTGAGCATTTATGAGTGCCTATAAATATATGCATACATGTATGTATATAAATGTATGTATACATGTGCATTTATCTGTTTGCATGCTAATTATATGCCTTTGTATGCATTTGTATTTTTTGTATTATGTGTGTTTTTGTTAGATTGTGTGCTGTTGAGTTCATGCTTTACTATACTCTATCGCTTACCTTTTTCGCTTGGTTCTCATTCAATGCGTTAGTTGTAGAGATTATGATTGATGAAACAGGCAGTGTGTTGAGAATGGTAATAAATGGCTAAAGATGAAGGGAGAATATAAATACAAACTTGATAAGGATACATTGGCAATCAAATATCCAAACTCTTAGTCAAACTAATGTTATAAGCACCCATTTGTCAGTTTACATTGTGTAAGTATGCATGTTCATGTGTGTGTGCATGTATGTATCTTTTTAATATGAATGAATAAAATGTATTTTATGCAGTGGGAAGCCCCCCCATATTCCCACATCCTGTGAATTTTGTTTAGGTTCATAGGAGGTTACTAAGCTAGCAGCCTTAGAGCCTTTACAAGTCTAGCCATGTTAATCCCAAGTTGTCCCATTTATCCTAATTAAGTGAACATATTCATAGATTAGTACTAGGCTAACTGCCCTTGTGGGTCATTTTAAACCTAGTCAATCACCCAATGTGAGAATCAAACCCTGCACCTTGTGTTTGTAAGGTAAATACCCTAACCATTATGCCAACCTCCCACCCTAAATAGCATAAATAAATATTTAAATAAATATTTTGTATAAACCCTAAATATTTTGCAGAGCTAGTCTATTGTCATCACCAACTCCCCCTGTCCATGAGGGACAGGGTGCCACCTCCAGGTTGAATTTGTGGTCTCCCATCCATTTGCCCAGGTTGTGCTTGAATAGGGTCAGTGAGGAGCTCTTCTTCACTTGAATAGGAAGTTTGTTTCAGAGGAGCGATAGTCTCTGGGAGACATATTGGTCTCTCCAGCATGTTCTGTTATTGTCACAGGCTAGGTTAAGATCCCTAGAACGAGTGACTCTTGTCACATTAGATTTGCAGATGTGAAGCATATCCAGCAGGGAAAGGTCAGAGTCTGCCCTGTAGGCCAGACACAAGTCTCCTCTCAGCAGCCTATACAATAGAGAGCACAGTGGCAGGGCTTTTAGTCTGTTCATATACATCATGGTTTGAAGGCCCTGTATTTTCTTGGTGTGGTCTCTCCAGCTGCTGCAGGTGTCTGTTGAGGTACATGCAAAAGGGAGCATTGTACTTTATTAGTGGTCTGATGAGGTTCATCTACAGTGGGGCTATAACATCCTTAGACCTGGAAGTGATGCCCTTACTTATGAGGTGTGCAATGTAGAATGCTTTTCTCACTACACTGGAAACTTGGTGGTCAAAGTTCAGATTGTTATTTACCTGTGTTCTAGGTATTGCACCACTAGGTTTGAGCTTAGGGGTGTAGTTAGTGGGAAATTCTACTTTGCCAAAAGGAATAATAACACAATTTTTTACATTTAGTTTTAGACCATGGCTTTGGCACCAATCATTTGTCTTTCTGTAGTATGTTATCACTGGGGGACTCAAAGACTGCACCCAATTTGCAATCATTAGCAAACGTAGAAAGCCAAAGGCTGCCTCATTTAGCCTGGACTTCTGAGAAGTAGATTCCGTACAGTAAAGGACCCAGCATAGAGCCTTGTGGTACTCCACTGGTGACGGGTCTACTGGTAGAGGTGGAGTTACCAACTTTAACAGTATGTGTTCTGTCATTGAACCAATTGGTTAGCCATTTAGCGATGTAAGGCTTAACCCAACTTTTTTAATTTCTCCAAATCTTTTGGGTTTTTAATATGATGTTGATGGACCTTATTCCTAAGTCAAAGTATGATTAAAATTCATGAAATTACTGTTGTTTCAATCTTTGATGTCAGCCAGAAGTGCTCTTTGCAGCACCGGCAATGTGCTCAGTAATGACTCCTTCTGTAATTTGTGCATGTATAAGATCCATTGCGCCTACTACTACTGGAACTGTCTGGGTATCTTTCTTCCACATTGCTCTCATTTCCACCTGCAAATACTGATATTTTATGATTTTTGTGTGTCTCTGTATGCATATGCAAGACACTGTATTCACTGGGTGTAGTGATTTCAATGATCACTGCTAATTTAATCTTCTTTTCACGAACCGCTATATCTGATTTTCTTGCATTTATCTTTTGAACTGTTGGTAATGGATTATCCCACGTGATGTAGACTTCATAATTTTCTATGATGCTTTGTGGCTCATGTTTCCTGTGTTTTTCAGCTACTTCACTACTATAATGTTTGTACAATTCTCAGTGTAACAGTCTTGTCACATTATTAAGCCTTTCAGTATACAGTCCTCCTGCCATTAGTATGTCACAACCAGCAATCTTCTTCTTCTTTCGGCTTTTCCCAATTAGGGGTTGCCACAGCAGATCACCTGTCTGCTCATGATTGGCAGTGGAGTTTTACAGTGTCGAGTTGCCAGCCCAGCACCCAACCTTCCACAGAAGGTACACACACACGCACTCATGCCTATGGCCAATTTAAAGTGTCCAATCCATCTTTGGGATGTGGGAGGAAATTGGAGGAAACCCACGCGACCACAGGGAGGACATGCAGACTCCACACAGCAGGCACCCCAGCCGAGGATCGAACCAGAGAACCTCTTGCTGTGAGGTGGCAATGCTAACCGCTGCACCACTGCGGCTGTCTATGTCACAACCAGCAATAAGGTGTGCAATTGTTTCCAATTCTGTTTTACAAAACCTACATTTGTCTGTTTCTCCCACATGTTCAATGGACTTTGTAAACCAACGTGTACATAGTTCATTGTCTTGGGCTGCCAATATTAACCATTCATCTTTTGGTTTTAATTCACCTCTCCTTAACTGTCCTTGCATTCGATCCTGATGAACATAAGGTTGTTCCAGGAGTTTTCTATACTTGCAATTATATGTATGCATTTTCCACATTTCTTGCCTTTTCATCTGATCCTTCACCTTGTATTCTGTTTTTTTTTTTTTGGCACATTTAATTGCTACCTGATTTTTATCTACTTCTTGCTAAAAGTAGGCTCACCCATTTGATTCCTAGATCTTGTGGAATTACAGTATAGAGATCTTTCACATCTACAGTAGTAAAGTTAAAATCAGGTTCAAAATTCAAACTATTGATGTTCTCCAAAAAGGACCACAAGTCTTTACAAATATGAGGGTCCTTTACTACATACTTCTTCAAAAAATTATCTACAAACTTAGCTAGGGGGTATGTAATGGCATTCCTACCATTTACTATTGGCCGGAAAGGGGGATTTACCAAATCTTTGTGAACTTTCGGGATCCCAAAAATCACTGGAATCAGAGGGACTGGCATAGAGAAATAATTCAGTAAATGAAGGTCAATATGATTCTCTATAAACAAGTCATTCAAGTAAATGTTAATTCTCCTATACACTTGGTTCAATTCATTCAAGGAAACCGAAATATATGTGTCAGTGTTTAACATATGCATTCTCTCATTATAATCAAAAATGTTCATAAACACACGTCCCTCGCCCTTATCAGGTTTGGAAACCTGCACTCCACTTTTTCTTACATTTTCTAACATTTCCCATTCAGCAGGTTGAACATTAATACAATTCTTCTTTCTGTTCGTTTTATTACTATCAATATTCCTTAAATCTATTTCACAAATACGCTCAAATAAATCCAATATTGGGTTCAGTGGTGGATTAAAAATACGTGGAACCCTGAATTCGGAAATTTCACAGTTATTCTCATTAAACAGCAGGTTCAGGTTCACCTTACGATTGTGCAGTTTTAAGTCAAGGTCCTGCTCAAATCAAAGTTTTACTTGGCATGAAAGTCAAACCTTTGGACAAAAAGTCTACCAAGGTACTGTTTATTGCATAACTTGAATAATTAAAGATGTTAAAGTCCCTGTCTGAATTTTTTACAATATTCAGGGTTCAATCATTTCCCCTTTCATTTGGAGCCCTATATTCAGTAGTCAATTCAGTTACTGCAGTATTAAAAAGAAGTAGCTCATCTGTTGTTACCGGCAATGGTTCCTCCTCCTGCTCATAAATAATGCACTTAAAATTGTATACACAAATGTTTTTTATTTTCTGTAAATTGAAATAGCCACACAAAATCAATAGTTTCTTAAACTTTATCACGTGAACTAAAATGCTGACTAAATCTATAAAATAGTGACATATTCTAGTCATCTCCTAGGCACAGTATGTGGTAAGACCAGCTTGAATTAATCATCTTGCATATAATTACTGTAAGCTCACTGCTATTATCCTTGGATATGTGTTAAGCATTTTTGATCTTGCCCCTGGATTAAACATAGGTGCCAGCAGAGGTGAAAATGACCATATTCAGCTTGATGAGGCACTAACTACACTGTCTTCTGCATTGATCCCTAATTTTGATTTAAGTGAATGACAGGCATAAATGATAGGCTGTTTACAATGTATCCATTTGTTCAATGCATTTCTTTATTTGAGTTTGCCAACTAGGTAATGCACTCACTCATTATAAAGTAGTGAGTTTAGATATAGCCTGGTTGCTTCCTGTGGAGAATCAATTGTCAGATTTTTTTTCTGTTTCCTTTATTTATTTATTGGATCATGAGGGGGATGGTTGATATCCCTCTGTAGGAGTTGATGAATTTGTATCACTTACTACAGAATTCACCTCAGAGAACACATGGTCACAACATAAGGCTGTATGAGAGGTTAGTGCAGTCTTTTTTCTTGATTGTTTGTGTCTTTCGGCTTTTCCCGGTTAGGGGTCGCCACAGCGGAACTCCGGTCCGCTAATGATTGGCAGCTGATTTTTATGTACCGGCTTGCCAGGCCTGAAGCACAACCTTCAACGAAGGTACGCCAATTCACGCATGTCTCCACGCAGAAGACGCTCTAGCTGAGAATCGAACCGGACAGCGTCTTACTGTGAGGCGGCAACGTATTATTTCTTTAAAATTTTACCTTTTTGTTGGTGGTGACGGTGTGATTATGAACCGAACTTGGTAGGTTTCGTGAAAGGAAGACTTCTGACTTTGGGTTATGTTGTGGTAAGTTTTTTATAGATAATGACTATGTTTTATTGTTTTGGGAGTATGTTGGTTATGTGAAGGTCGTTTGAAGAAATTATCAGCCTTCTAGAAGAAGACAGACTTTATACCATACAGTTGGACATTACATGTAAGTGATTTTTTAATGCTTGTGAAATTCCTATTTAAAATGTGATGAATTATTTATGTAATGTTATGTGTTGTGTGCAGCTGCTGGAGGAGCAGATAAGTAAGAGTTACGAACGGATTGTACTTTCTTTAGTAATGTTTTGTGATTTAAATAGTTTAAAAGTTTGTAAACTAGGGTTCATTTATTACAGATTGTCCATTTTACTGCATAGTATATGTAACAAGTTATTTTCAATATGTGTGGGATTTTTCTCACATTTTTTTCTTTACTTCTAGTTGTTTAACTATGTTAGGCCAGGCTATTTCTTTTTAACAAGTGCTATTTGATAGCCAACCCTTGTATATAATATTTTCTACAGAGTGTAGGGACATTTTTATACTTGTGTATGTATATAAAATTCTTTGCAACTTTTTATACAGACTGGGTGAGCATTTATATATTTATCTAGGATATGTTTATAAATGTATGCTTTTTTCTTTGTGTGTGTGTGTGTGTGTGTGTGTGTGTGTGTGTGTGTGTGTGTGTGTGTGTGCGCGCGTGCTCTATTTATGCATATATGTACAGGGCTTTATGTATATGCAGTTTGGGAGTAGGCCTTTACTGTCTGAGGTAGGAATGTGACTGCCTAACTGTAACTAGCTTCCTGATAGTGATTTTATTATCTGCATTTAGACATTTAGCGGCATAATGAAACATTAGTGACATGGCCTTTCACCTTCAACAGGTCTACAACTGTTTTTCACATAAAAATGTTTCCACCACAGCAATAGATGATACAACGTCTGTTTTTTTTTTTTTTTTTTTGGAAAGGAGTCTATGTACATTCTTGGAATAGTTCTCAGCATCTACTCTCTGCCCCATAAGACATGCACAAAAGAGGCTGCTGGTCACTAGCCTTTTCGTAGAGGTAGACTCCCCTATCCTGTCTCTGAGCTAGTTGGCTATCCAGTGAGTGATTATAGGGGGTTTACTGACAAATTCAAGAGCCAATCAGCTATACCCAAGTGGAGTATTGTGATTAATGCCCTGCCCATATTGAGGTAGGCAGTGTGCACAATTTTGTCCTTATCCATTGCACTGGTGACCATCTCTAACAAGTGCACTAGGTGAAGTAGGCTTGATCTGCCCTTGATGAAACCAAACTGGTTTGTTCATAGGTTAATAGGTTAGTACTAAGCTAACTGCCCTTGCGAGCTATTGTAAGCCTAGCCAATTATAGGTTCATAGGTTCATACTAGGCTATCTGCCCTAGGGCATTTATAAGCCTAGCCAGAGTGTGTTTGGCTTTTGCCACCCATTTTAAATTAATTTTGCTATGCCTTTTTTTGAGGTTAATATACTGTGCCTCTGTCTAACAGTGACACAGAAGTGATAGCCGGGGTAAACCTACGATCTCCCATCCACTCATCAAGATTCCTCTTGAAGAGAGTCAATGTGGGACTCTGCCTAACCTGGACTGGGATTTTATTCCAGAGTGAAGGGAGCCTCTGGGTTATGAATCTGTCCCTCCAGCATGTCCTATTTATTTCAGTGCTGAGGTTCAAGTCTCTCGGCATAGCTCGATGGGATTTGGATTTTCTGAGGTGCAGCATGTCCATTAATTCGGGTTGGACATGGCTTTATCGTCAGGCACAGATCGCCTCTGAGCAGGCGGTATGCCACTGAGTAGAGCTGGAGTTTCTTTAACCGGGCAGCATATGGCATCTGTTTGAGCCCTTTGATCCTCTTGGTGAGGTACTTTTGGGGTCTTTCCAGTTGCTGCAGGTGTCTGGTAAGGTACATCCCAAAAGGGGCATTGTACTCAATTATGGGCCTGATGAGGGATGAGTAAAGAGGTACGATGACCTCCTCTGATCTAGATGTGAATCCCTTCATGATTAGGTGGGCTATATAAAATGTTTTTCTAACCACTTTGGCCACGTGGTTGTCAAATGAGAGATTGCTATCAACTTGGGTCCCCAGGTCCCTAATGACTTCTTCTGTACTTAATGGATTACCACCTATGTGGTAATTTGTGGGCACTTTGTTTTTGCCAAAGGGGATGACTATACACTTTTTGGCGTATAGCATCAATTATCCCTTGTGAGACTCAAACCGTGCACCTTGTGTTTGTAAGGCAAACACCTTAACCATTAGGCCACGCTCTAAACCCCTAGGACTTGTATCCAATGTCTGAAAGTTTCCTATGTCATTATTCAGCATAGCTATGATAACTCATAGATTCACAGATTGTTACTAGGCTAACAACCCAGGGGGCCTTTCTATGCCTAACCAAATTTTACCAAAAGAATAATTATGTCCTGTATCTGAATAGGACATTTACAGCCAGACATTTATAAGCGGTCCTATTCCCTATCCATGGTCTAGGTTGCACTTAAACTAGGTAAAAGACAAACTAAGCTTCACATAGATGGGAAGCCTGTTCCATGGGAAGGGCAGTCTCTGGGACACATAGCTGTCTCCCTGACATGTTCTGTTTATGTCACAGACAAAATTCAGATCCCTAGACATTTTATTTCTGGTACTCTTTGACTTACAAATATGTAGGAGATTCATAAGTGTGGGGTTTGCTGATTCCTTGTAATCCAGGCATAAATCACCACACAGCAATCTATAGGAGACTGAGTAGTGGAAAAGGACTTCAAGGAGCTCTGCACAAGGCAGGTTTGTTATGCATTGTATTCTTTGTGTAAGGAACCTCTGAGGTCGCTCTAGTTGCTGCATATGCCTAGTCAGATACATACCAAAGGGAGGATTGTACTCTAAGATTCATTTGAAAAGGGTAGAGTATAGTGGGATAATGACCTCTTTGGATCTAGATGCCTTGTCCTTACTTACAAGTTGCACAATATAAAAGGACTTTTTATACAAACTATTGAATGTGGTGGTTGAAAGTAAGGCTACCACGGGTTGACTCTTAGTGGAGTATTATCAACATGGTAATTAGGTGAGATGGTTGACTTCCCAAGGGGTACAATTATGCATTTCTCAGCATTTAGTTTGACCATGGCTTTGGCACCAATTGTTAGTCAGAGACAGAAGACTTTGAAGAATGCTATTGTCTGCAGGGGAGTCAATGATAACCCACAGCTTGCAATCATCTGCAAACTTAATCAGCATTTGCTTCCATTTCAGAGAAATCAATGGCAAAAAGGAGCGGGCCCAGTAAGGAGCCCTGGGGGGCTCCACTAATTACTGGCCTCTTGGTGGAGGTGGCCTCACCTATTTTGACCTCCTGGATCCTATTAGTGAGCCCGTTGTCTATCCAGCAGGTGATGAAAGGGTTTATACCTAAATTAGTGAGCTTGTCTATAATGCCTGAGTGGGATATTGTATCAAAAGCCTTGGACAGGTCAAGGTAAGCTTTCTGAACAGTCTTACCTTCATCCAGTGCTTTAGTAACCCTCTCAAAAAAGTCCACCAGATTTAATAGGCATGATCTTCGTTTAACAAAGCCAAACTGTGATGGGTCCAATGTTTGCAGGTTACCTACATCCTCATTCTTTACATGCCTTTATGTATGAAACTAGTCAAGCTTATGGAGCAGTAGTTTCCTGGGTCTCTGGATGGCCAGTCCTTATGTAGGGGTACAGCATCTGCAGTCTTCCATTCCTGTGGTGCAAAGCCAAGTTGAAGGCTACAGTTAAATAGAGATTATAGAGTATCAGACAGGTAATGTTTCATGCTATTAAGAAGGCATCCTGGGATACTATCCAGGTCCATAGATGCAATATTTTTGGCTTTGGACAGCACATTGAAGACCTGTTTCCTACTGATGGTTGGGGGAGTTATGGTTGGAACTAATTTTTAAGAGATGTCTGGGGAAGAAAGAGAGCAACAAAAAAGATGAATTTCTTGGCCAGTAGATTTGTTATACCCTTCAGCAAGGTATAAGTTGCTCCATTTATAATCAGTTCAGCACACTGTTGTGTATTACCTTTGAGGCTGTGGACATAGCTTAAGAGTTCCTTGTGATTGTCCTCCATGTGGGGGGCTACTTTAACTCGCATCTGTCTTTGATAGACTTCATTAGTCTCCCATGTTGCTAGTTTAGTTTGATGAGATCTCTTGCTGGGCATTGCACTTCCTATTCTTGGCCATGACTTTCTTCTCTTGTTGATATAACCTGTTGATGCTGGGCTTCCACCAGGGTGGCTTTTGTTTTTTGTTCTGTTCTTTTTTGGATAAGTATTGCTGCCTTTATGTAGATGTATACATAATTATGAAGGTTTTTTGTGAGTAATTCTGCATAGACAGCAGCATTCCCTGGGTTTTGGGGGCTTGAAATTTTGCCAGGGTGTCACTTAATAGTAGGAAGTTTGCCTTGGATGTATTCCTAAAAGTTGCAGGGTTAGTTGGTGTCCCAGGTTGTATTCTGGAGGAGACAACTTTATGGTGGACCTGACCATTGAGGATGTTACACATCAGGGGGGGTGCAATGTTCATGCATGTTGGTGGGGAATATGTTAAGCATGTTTTCACTCATAGTGTGCTTATGGGTTAACTGGTCCTGGGCATTTAGTCAAGTTATCTTTGGGACTGAATGTTTGAAGTCATGTATGATTGCTATTTTTTGTGGGGGTAGTTGAAGTTACCCATGAGCATGGGGTTAGCTCAAATGGAAAGCGCCTCTAGTTTACTCAGGTAAGTGGTGTGGGTTTCCTGGGTCATACAGGGGGATCTATTGCTTGCAAAGATATGATATGGGTGAGATACCTTCACCTTTTGTCTCTTTCATTGCAGTTAATGTGTGGAAAGCATTATAGCTCTGCATTCCCAGATTGCTTTCCACAACTTTAAACCATGTCTCAGTAACTATACAGATGTTTACAGTGTTCTCCAAGGTGAGGAAAACTTGCAGGGAATAGAGTTTTTTGTTTAGATTTCTGTCATTGAACAGTAACTCCTTTAGATTATCCTGGGTTGGTTTAACTATGTTGGCTGGTTAATCGGGTTGGCAATGCCCAAAAATGCCTTGATGAGAATGGTTAAAGTTGTAGTTAATGTCTGAGAGATAATAGGGAACAGGTGAGGACTATACCTGGTGAAGCAGTGTGGTTTGATAACCATATCCTCCCAGGCCAACAAATATTGTTCCCCCTTTGAATGATACAAAAAATGATGCCAGTTGTTAGTCAGTCATCTTTTGTACGCATTATGGCATCATCCTTGAAAAAGGTGGAATGGTGCTCATTGCCAGGCTCATACTGATGTGGGACACATTTTGTGTTCCACTGTATCTCTGTTCATGTAGTCCAGGGACATATGTCTCAGATCATTTATGCCCACATGGACTATAACTTACACATACTGATAACTGTGGTTCAATGACCCAAGTACCCTAAGAAGGCTATTATACTTCATTTGTTGCCATTTCCTGCATTTCTGTGTAATATGCAACTGGGATTTCCTTTCAGTTATAGAAATTAATTATCCCAGGGATACATATGTACACATTTTGGTGATATTTAAATTTAGGTGGCAACTTCCCCTGACTGTGCTGGCAGTGGGCAGTGTCAATTGAGTGACGGTATAATACAACTGAGGGCACAACTGAATGACGAGGGTATGTGGTATTAATGACAATGAACCCTTGAAAAGAAATGTCAATACCATGCTTGTGTAGAAATTTTACATCCAAGAAAAATAATGGCTTTTATCTTTCATTGCATATTTACTTGGGGTACCTTACTAATGATTATTATTTTGAACCTGTTAAAATAAATGACATTCAGGTGTAGACTAATTAATTATCATATTCAGATTTGATACTGTTTTATATCTCTGCTTCAGAAGCGTAGAGATTTAGTCCTTTTGTTTTGGACTCAAATAATAATTTAATAGTTAGTTAATTTGGATGAGTTACTCACATTTTGATGTTTTTATGAGTTCCATTTTAACATCACTGCTTTTGTGTGCACATGCATCAGTCCTGGTCTAGTAGGCAAGACAGTATAACAAGGCAAGCAATATAGTATACCCTTAACCAATAGTCTGTGACAGAAGTGGTATGCATAGCAGTGAATAAGATATGCGCACAAGTAAGGTTATTTAATAAGTAAAATTACATTTTCTAACTTCATAGCACATTTTTCAGTTTTATTAATTGCAGTCCTAATATGAGTGTGTGCGCGTGTGTGTGTGTGTGCGTGTGTGCGTGTGTGCGTGTGTGCGTGTGTGTGTGTGTGTGTGTGTGTGTGTGTGTGTGTGTGTGTGTGTGTGTGTGTGT
>NC_056727.1:125465692-125573192 GCF_019279795.1 Protopterus annectens
TTGCAGAGGACCGCACCCTCTGGTATGATGACACAAGTCTCATGCTCATGAGTTGTAACTAGTTTATTTATTTACACACTTTATTGCCCAGGTTAGTCCCCCTTAGGCAGGTGGCCTCTATCCAGGGGAGACTGAGGTTTCTTACACACTGACTAGGAGAAATTTGACCAGGGCACTAGGAACTTACCCTAATCTTTGGATAAGTGGCATGAGATCTTTTACATTCATCTCAGCTACCACCAACTCAGGTAGATGTGTCCTTGGTTTAATGCCTCTTCTGAAGGGCAGTCCACTCAGAAGTGTAGCACCTCCCTTAACATGCACTGCAGTGTCAGTAGTAGAAAATGAATCCCACTACCTGGTGTGTGAATGGAACCCACAGTCTTCTGCACCAAAGACAAATGTCTTACCTGTTGGTATACTGAGCTGGATATATTACTGCTGTAATTTCACCAAGTCATATAAAAGAGAAACAGCTTACTTCCATTTTCTCCAAGTTGTTCTGATCTCAGAGGTTTTATATTTAGACATTCTAGACTAATTTGTTTTTCATCCAGAAGTGCAGGGGAACACAGCATCCTGCAAAAATACTTTAATATTTTACAAATTGTTTCTTTATCTTTTTGCCTCATTTGCTACCTTGTGTATTACTCTGTGGCCCCACTTTCCTAGCAGTGGGTGTCTCCCACATGTGTTAAGTCATGTGTGGGGGCTGTCATCTTATCATATATAAGAAGTTCACAGTACTCTCGTTGAGAGCATTTTTAGAGGTTATATAGTCTAACCCCACACCATGGTGGTGATATGTCCTCCCTTATCACTACAAAGACTGCCTATGCTCCCCCATATCTGCACATGACCACTCCTGCACATGCAAAACCTGAAACAGCCATAAAGTATGACTTTTCTATCTTCCTGCTACTTCTTTTGGTGTTACATGCAACATCTGTAGCACTACATTAGAGTGGCAGCTGCAGCAATTCAGGAACCATCCCCCCTCCCTCCTGGGACACAAACTGCCCATCTTCTCCCGCTGACATTGTCAGTTGTCAGAGCCACTAATGAAACCTAGGTCACCTGGGTCTTAGTCAGAGCTTTATCCCTCTACACCACTGGGGTGGCATTGAATGGGTACTATCCTGTGATTAGGTGATGCAGTATCACCTTCCAAATTTTTATAAATATTTCTTTGAAGCTGTACTGCATGCTGTTTACATCCATGTGTGCCTCACAGCTGTGCTGTATCCCACGGCTGCTGTGATAGAAAAAGATCAGGGAAGGTTCTGAAAATTTTAATGCAAGATTTTTGCCTGCTACATTTTCTTAATTGGACCATCTTATCATAGCAGCCATAGAAATGGAAGGCTATTAGAATAGAGGATGTGTGTGCCTTGTTTATAACCTCCCTCAAGTTCTAATAATCTTTTCAAGGACAGTAAGGCCTGTAAGTCCTGGACTGTGTTTTAGGGTACCCATCTAAATGTCTAACTGTGAAGGCAGACAGGGAATTACACTGCTTGATATGCAAAGATAGAGTGTATTCCATAACAAGGGGAGGTGCTAGTTGTTTTGTTCATTCCCTGGTGTAGATTCCGGTTTCTTGTTCTAGTGTTGGCTGTACTGTTTGCACACTGAGAAAAAAGGAAATCTCAGTTAATAGGAACCCTGAAGGCATGGAAAACAAGGCATAGGTCTCATAGGTTCATAGCTAGGTACTAGGCTATCAGCCCTAGGGCCTATACAAGCCCAGCCAAAAAGGTACCCTGGCTTTTGCCACCCAAGAAAATTATTTTCCTGTGCCACTGTCGAGCAGAGCCACATAAGTGATCCCTGGGGTGAATTTCCTATTTCCCATCCAATCATCAAGATTTTTCTTGAAGAGTACTAATGAGGAGCTTTGTTTGATATAGATAGGTAGTTTATTCTAGAGTATGGGGAGTCTCTGGGACAGGAATCTATCCCTCTGGCATGTTCTGTTTATTGTGGTGACAAGGTTTAGGTTCCCTAGACCGTGTAGCTCGGAGGGATTGAGACTTCTTTAAATGGAGCATGTCCAACAGCTCTCGGTTTGACATAGCTTTGTATGTTAGGCAGAGATCACCTCTGAGTAGGCAATATGCGACGGAGTAAAGCTGGAGTTTTTTGAGACGGTCTGCATAGGGCATCTGTTTGAGACCGGTAATCCTCTTTGTGAGGTATTTCTGTGGCATCTGTGAGGTATTTCTGTGGCATCTGTGAGGTATTTCTGTGGCGATTCTGTGGGAATGAGTTTCTTACTGTCTCCTCTCAAGAGTCCGTATAAAATGGAGTATAAGGAGAGCGACTCCACCTTCTCCTGATAGACAAGATTTTTGAAACCAGAGGTTTGTTTTGTTAGGAATATCTATGGCCTTTAGAGTTCTTTTGCTATATCTAGTGAGATACATGGCAAAGGATGTATTATATTTTATGGTTGGTCTAAGCATGCCAGAGTACAGGAGAACAGTAATATAGGGCCTTAAGGTGATCTGTGTAGGACAGGGTATTAAAACCCTGGATTCTCCTGGTAAGGAACCTTTGAAGGCATCCCAACTGCTGCGAGTGCCTGGTTGGGGACTTGCCATAGGGGGTGCTGTACTCAGTAATTGGTCTGGTAAGGGCTGAATATAGTGGTACTATAACTTCCCTGGACTTGGATGCCATACCTTTGCTTATGAGTTGGGTCATATAGAATGAGTTTCTTACTGGCTAAGTGGCTAAGTGTTGGTCAAAGGCCAGATTACTGTCTATATATGCTCCCAGATCCCTAACGATCTAGTCAAGTCATAGGGGTGTTTTATCAGTGGAGTAATTAGCTTGAGTGGACAATTTCCCAAAGGCACTATAATGCATTTCTTTGTGTCGGGTTTTAATCCTTGGCCTTGGCACCAGTTTATCAGTATCTTTAGCTTTATTGACAGTATCAGTAAGTATTAGAATGCATTGTAGGTACTATGGGAGGTATAGAACCCATGTTGTGTTGGGGATAGGAGGTCTTCCTGCAGGAGATGGTATAGCAGTTGTTTCTGAGTACATGTTTCAGGTACTTCAGCGAGGGTGGGCTTAGCATAATGGTTAAGATCTTCACCTCACAGACACAAAGTACAGGGCTTGATTCTCACCTCTAGTTATGGGTTAATCTTAAAATGGCCCTTTAGGGCAATTAACCTACTATTCTCCTATGAAGTTAAGATTACGATAGGCCTAAAGTTAGTGATGTCTGAACTCCCTCTTTTGTGTAGAAAGATTATGTGTGATTTTTACAGAGAGAGGGAACATTGGATTCCTGGACTGACCTATTTATTGGGATTGATACAGGATAAGCAATGCTTTTGGCTGCTATTTTAAGGTACATACCTGGAAGGTCATCAGCTGAAGTTGGCATATTTTGAGTTTAAGAGTTGTTTTATATATGATGAGGGCACATGTCTGAAGGTGAAAGTGGACATAGTGATATGTGACTGTTGGGCAGAGAAGGGATTAGGTGTGGGAATCCTTGGTTAGGGATGCAATACTATGTATGAAATAAGAGTTGAATTCTATTACAGTTTTGAGTGAAGAGTTATTGGGAGAGGGATTATGGTTGAATTTTTGGTCAGGGTGTAAGATTTCTTTAATGGTTAACCAGAATGTTTAGGGTTGTGTTGACTATTGCTCTGAATGTTGCTGCAGTATAGTTTTTTGTCTTCATTTATTTGCTTTTTTACTGCAGATGTGGAGCATTCTAAAGTTTTCAAGATATTGTGATGATATGTATTTCTGCCATTGTTTCCACGATTTTTAAATCCTGCAGTAGAATTCTACTCTTTTTGGATACCCAAATCTCATTTGTTTTTAGTCTCTTCCATTTAAGAGGTGACAGGCTGTTCAGGAAAGTTGTGTTGAATTCATTTACAATATCATCTAAGGGGAGGATTTTTAGGATTGTCAGTTAATAGATAAAAGGATAGTAATGAACATGTCTGGGTTAAACTTGGGTTGCGTGTTGTTTGTAACCATACCGTTTGGATGGCTATGTGAGATATCTGGTTTAATTTCTTCAAATATTTTAGATTTCTAATACCATTATGGGAATAGACCCCATTTCTAAGTCATGTTATGATTGATGTTCATGGAATTAGTATTGTTTCAATCTTTGATAGCCAAAAGTTCTCGTCACAACAGCCACAATGGGCCCAGATATGACTCCTGCAGTTCATACAGTTACTTGTATTGGTAGCATATCTACATATGATTGTAGATTCATTTTTAGATCCATAGCTCCTACTACTACTATTAGTGTCTGGGTATCTTTCATCCACCATTGCTCTCATTTCTGCCTGAAAATCCTGATATTTTATGAGTCTGTGTCTTGCTGTACATGAGACACTAATCGCAATGTGTAGCAAGTTCAATGGTTGATGCTATTTTTGTCTTTTTTCATTAACTGCTATATCAGGATTTTTCACATCTAGTTTTTGAACTGTTGGTAATGGGTGATCCCATGTGATATACACTTCATAATTCTCTATAATGCTTTGTGGTTCATGTTCCCAATGCCTCTTGGCTACTTCTGTGTTGCAGCATTTGTACAGTCCTTAATGGAACAGTTTTGCCACATTACTGTGCCTTTCAGTGTACAGGCCCTCTGTCATGAGTGTATCACACCCAGCAACAAGGTGTGTGACTGTTTCCAGTTCTTTTTTACAGAACCTATATTTGTCTGCTTCACCTGCATGTTCAATGGACTTTGTAAACCAACTTGTATGTAGTACACTATCCTGGGCTGCCTTTATTAGCCTTTCATCCTTCGCTTTCAACTCACTTCTCCCTATCCATTCCTGTGTCAAATTCTTATCAATATCACGTTATTCCATGAGATCTGTTATTTTGACACATTCAGTTGGTGTCTAATTTTTGTCCCACTTGCCAGTTGAATGCTTCTGCTAAACTAAGCAGGGAGATCATCTTGGACTTCCTCTCCTTATGTTTTAAAACTTTCACTATATTTGGATCTGATGAGATCAGCAGATAATGTATGCAGCCCAATGATTGTAGATCTATACATGTAATCAATTTTGAGGCAGTCTATACCCTCTTCAGGGTGCGGATTATATAATCTTGGTATATACTGATTTTTATATATTATTTGGTAAGTGTAAAACATTTTTACTGCTTTTCTGTCCAACTGATCCATTACCTTTTGGGGCCAGTCAATCACAACAAAACAGTAAGTGAAAACCGGAAGAGCAAATTGGTGTAAAGCTTGGGCTTTATTCCTATGTCAAGGCTGTTTTCAATATTACTTTTAATCTTCTGGAGTATTCATTGCAGAGTTGTATTCACAATTCATGTTTTATTGGTGATTCTTCATCATTTCCCAAATATTTATTCATTCCTTCCAGCTCAAGTTCCTTTATATTACATTCCTGCCATAGATTGATGTTTTCTTGGTACTGCAACTTTCTTGCACATTTATCAAGACCAAATATCATTTTTATATCTGAGGAAGTTTTAACCACTTGCAGTTGTTCTTTCAACTCCTCATCTGAACTGTGCAGTTTTAAGTCATCCACAAAAAGTAGATGAGAAGTATTTAAGCAACGTTGTTTTCTGGGACCCAAAGTTTAACCAAGACCTAATCTGTCTAGCAAACTGCTTAAAGGTTTAAGGAAAGAAAAAAACAGCAGTGGCAAAACATCACGCTGGAATATAGCATTTGAATTCTTATCCCTGGTATAATAAATTTGCCACTTGTCATGGGAAGGTGGCCTAATGGTTAAGGTGTTTGCCTTACAAACACAAGGTGCAGGGCTTGAGTCTCACAAGGGATAATTGGCTAGGCTTAAAATGGCTCACAAGGGCAGTTAGCTTAGTACTAATCTATGAACCTATTAATTGCAAGGTGGCTTGCCATTATTTTTATGGTCACTTCAATGTAATTTATCAATGCAGGATTTATCCTGTACATCTGTAAGCACTCCTTTATTCATGAATGTGAGATGCAATCATTCTTTTTATTTATTTTTTGTAATCTGTTCATGCCATGCTCAGATTATTTCCCTTTTTACAATTTTTCATTGTTTTTTTTTTCATGATAAATGATCCTTAGTTCCATTTGAGTTTCTTTGGTTCCCTTTTGTTCTGTTGCCAAGAACAAGTTATTGTTCTGTACTTTTTAAGATAGCTTACAGATTCACTCTTAAGGAGGAGTATCATTGTTCATGTTATTAACCAGGTTGGTGTTTGTTCAGGCTGCATATTTAAATAATTCTTACTCAGAGCTAAATCCTTTTGTAAAGGTGTTAATACTTTTAGCCAGAAGATAGACACTGCATCTGGTTCTGTGATTTTCTAGTTAGGAGTTTTCCTTTATTTTGTTTCAACTCCTCTGGCCACTACTTCATCCCATAGCATATCCTGTAAATTTGAACTCCTTACAGTTTCTTTTTTAAAGTTCTATCTATTCATCTCCTTTAAGTTCCACAGGGTTTTAAAAATGCTGCTTATGGATAAATTTTTCCATAATTTTAGCCAAGGGTGACAGGATGGCAATAGGCCTGTAATTTGATAGTTCAGTGGAACTACCCCCTTTAAGGAGAGGAATAATGTGGGAAATTTTCCAGATGGAGGGGATATAAGCTTCCAAGATGGTTCTATTGATTAATATTGAAATGGGATATGCTATAATGTCTGTGGCTTTTTGAAGATAATCTGCTGGGAGAAGGTTTGCCAATAGGGTGGTGGGTTTCAGTTTCTTGATTAACGATCTGATAAGTGATGTTAGTACTGGTTGAAAGTTGAAGGAGAGGTGAGTATTGGGTGTGGGGTCAATTATATTTGGGGTATTGGTAGCTAGTTGGTTGGCAAGGGATTGAATAGTTTCAGTAAAGAAAGTGTTAAAGCTTATAGCAGTATTTTCCGGAGGTTTTTGGAGGGTAGTCGAGGGGTAGGGGTAATAGAATGTCCTGGGTGGAGAAGGTATACTAGACCAAAATTTTTGTGGTTGATTTTGGTGTTTTTGTTGCAGGTTACAGTAATAGTTTTGTTTTGTCTAGGACAATAGACTTCTTTGTATCATTCCTTAGTTGTTTATATATAAGTTGGTCCTTTGGGGATTTAGTGATTCTCCAAGAGGTCCAAGCTTTATTTCTATGTACAATGTTTTGTCTAGTTTCTTTGGACAGCCACAGTGCTACTTTTTTATTGGTTCTGATTGTACGGGTAGGTGCATGGTTATCAAGGATAGTAAGAAATGTGGAGTTAAAGTATGAAACTGCTTCGTCTAATGGAAGCAATTTTAGACAAGACCAGTTGAATGACTGAAGTTCGTTTTGGAATTTAGTTTGATTAAAGTTCTTATTGCTCCTAATAGTTCTGAAGGGAGATAGTTGGGGGATATCAGTTTTTTGCCTGAGTATATAAGTGAGAAAGTGGTCATTTATTTCCTCAGGTTGGGTGCCTGCTTTATACATTAGGGGGTGGTTGTTTATGAGAATCCAGTCTAGTACACTTTCTTTGATGCTGGGCTTACTGATTCTAGTGGGGGAGGATATGACCTGGGTAAAGCCATACAAATTTATGTGGGTGGTAGGGAAGTCTGAGGAACAGGTGTACCAGTCAATATTAAAATCTCCGAGAACAATGGTTTCCTGTGGGCAGTTTATGGACAGCCATTTGTGTTGCTACCTGGTGGAATATAAAGGCAAACAATATTTATAGATTTGTGTTTGTTAATTTGTAGATTAGTAATAAGTATTTATGCATTTTCAGTTTGAGGAACTTGTGGAGAACTAAAAATAGTTACATCAAGTGTTGATTTATATAAAACAGCTACCCCCCTCCCTTCCTAGAGGTGCGATCCAGTCTTAAAATATTGTAACCTGGAGGTATAACTTCATTATCAGTGGTAGCAGGTTTGAGCCAAGTTTCAGTAAGGCATAGTACATCTGGGGAGTGTACAGCCAAGAGTGCAGGCAAGTAATGGATTTTATTATTTAGAGTTCTAATATTTAGGTGACAGATCAGGAGTGAGTTGGAGGTTTTGTTTAAGTTTTGCAGGCTAGTAGGGGTATTATTTATGGGGTTGGTTGCATCAGGTGGGCTTGGGCCTGGGTTAGGGTGAATGTCCCCATCAACTATGAGGTTAGTTTGTGATCTGATTACGAGTTTCTGGAGTTTAAATAAGAGTTTGTGGTAATGTTTAGTTCTGGGGTTAACATAGCTGGCTTGAATGGGATGTTGTCTTTTTGTAGTAGAGGAGTTAGATTGGGGGGTTAGTAGGTGATTAAAGTTATTTGGTAGATCTGGAGTGTTGGTCTGGGATCTGGGGTAGTGAGAGCCTGGGAGGTTATGATATTCATAAGCTGTGAGAAGATAGGGAATTATCAGCAGGGGTATTAGGCAATAGGAAAGCTTTAATTTGAAAGGTGAGGTTAAGGTATGTGGAGGCATTATAGAGGTATTTAATTAAAGACTGTTTGAAAATGGTGATGGGAGGGTTATTGACCAGATTACAGTAATGAAATGGGGAGGATTTTTGTGATTAGGGTTGTGTCCTATGACTAACTAAGGTAAGGCTGATTGGTTCTGTGGAGAGGGGTGTGGCAATGTGGCTATAAATGTAAATAAAAATAAATAAATACGTTCCTTAACTTTGTTGCTCTACAATACCCACTTGAATTAGGTAATCCTAGTCCACCTTGTTCTATTGATAGAATCATCTTATTCCACTTGACCCTTGCTGTCTTCCCTTCCCAGATAAAATCCTTCAACTTTTTTTTAATTGCTATCTACAACTTCTCCTCTGGTTGATAAAAGTATGCCTGACCTGTGTATAAGACTAAAGGGACTAAAAACATTTTAATGGCTTGTATGTTAGTATCCATATCCATATAACAAAACTTCCAGTTTCTCAGTTTTTGTATTATTTTTCACATATCCTTAGCTGCCACCACAGAGTCATTTCTAATCCATACTCCTAAATATTTCATTTTATCATGCCCCCATAAATTCTCCATTATTACTTATTGTATGTAGTTTCCAGTTAATGTGTGGGTAGTTAAAGTCACTCTAAAGTGGACGGGTGTAATTGGTTTAGATATCACATTACTGTTATTGTACCCCTTTGGAAATAATGAAGAGGTGTGTAGTTGGTCATAATGTTGTGATGGGCTCTATTTAGTGCATCAGAAATGCACAAGAATTTAAAACTTGGTGTCAGAAGGGATTTGGCATAAGGTAATTAGAGAATAGATAAATGAGAGTGCCTGCCTACCACTCACATATGGTCTAAATGAGTGAAAAGGCAGCACACTGAAACCAAGTTTCAATAACAGTGTATGTATGTCTTTATCTGTGGGGTGTGTGTGTGTGTGTGTGTGTGTGTGTGTGTGTGTGTGTGTGTGTGTGTGTGTGTGTGTGTGTGTGTGTGTTTTCAAGTGTAGAGAATGTATTTGGCAGTTTTTCTTCAAGCTCCTTGTGTTGATAATGTAGGCTGGACTGGAATCTGCTAAGCTGGGAAGTCCAGGATATGGAACTTGCCTAAAAAGGGCATTATGGGACAGAAAAAAAGAATTGGCCAGTATACAGAAACTCTGAAAAGAGAAAAAGAGATAAGTGACTTACTTATAACAATGACTGTTTAAACAGGGAACAAATCATCCAGACAGTTATGTTCAGATATTGTATATTTGGATGCATGAGAATGAATACAAAAGGGGAAGGCATGAAGGAAGATTTCTATACAAGGAATTGAAAATGCCCTTTGCAGCTAGAGAACTGTTTCAGTGTTATGGGATTGGAGACAAGCATATATATGTGAGAGATTCCCCACTGGTGTATTATTAGCAGAAAGACTTACCAGTGAAGCATCCATTTATGAGAACCTCTCCTGAAACTTCCCAGTGAGTCTGACACTGTATTCTTCTCCAGAAGAATGCAAGTTGCCTAATGGAATAAGTCATGATGAATTGCTAAATCTTAGGCAATCTTAGTCAGTCTTCAAAGAGGCTACAACCTTATTCCACCCTGTTTAATTTGTGTACCATATTACTGTGGTGCTGTCTGACACCTTTAAAAAAGTGTGTGGTGACCATAGTTGATTCAGAACTTTTTGAGCACTTGTAAAATACATAGTTTCTATAAGTTTGATGTTTTCATGCCTGTATTCTGATTACCACATTTTCTGTCCCTTCATACTCTGGGAAACAGCACTTGATGCAGCATCCAAAGCATCTGTGGTCACTGTCTGAGTGGGACTGGACGGAGAGAAGAGGACTCCTCTGTTGAATATAACATATTTGGCCCACAGAAGAAGTTTTTTCTTTACAAAGTTGAGAACTGGAATTGAATAAGATACAGAATGAGAGTTTTGGGCCCAAACAGACTTAAGGAACTGGACATTTCTCATGTGAAATATAGCATGAAGAATGATCGGGGGTACTGACTGCATTTTGAAAGCATTTATTTAAGTGTTTACTGAAATAAAAAAAAACATAATTTCTCTTTATTTAGTTGGTTTGTTGCTTAGGTTTGCTTTTAAATTGCCTTGCAGATGGATGAATTAGCAGGGGACTTAGATGTGTGATAGTTGTTTATTGGTAATCTGCACTTGAGAGCTTCTTTTGTTGTGCTTTTACATTAAGAAATTCCAGGGTCATCCATCTTGTGGCAGAAGGTGTTTACCTGGTCCCTCTGATTTGGGAAGCTCTCCATGGAGCTCAAAAGGTAGTTGTTTATTGGCCAGAGGACACAGGAGTTTTCAGTTTTTTTTTCTGCCTACTATAAATTAGACACGTTTGTGCAGATCTGTTCACTTCCACAAAGCTTAGCAATGTTTTATAGGTGTTTCCACTGCATTTAGAGCCATCCAGGTTGAGATAAGCATATTTTCTTGACTATTTGCCCTTGCTTTAGTCAGTGATTGCTACTGATTAATTGCGTTTTGAAAGCATTTATTTAACTTTTTGCTGAAAAAAGTCATAATTCTCTGTTTTCTTCAGTGCCGGCTGGTGACTTCAAATTAAAGAAGGGCTGTGGAAGACAACTGAATGGGTGGGGCCAATGGGAATGGGGTGGGGCAAACTAGAAAGGGGTGGAGCTATGCTCAAAACTACAACAACTGGAACTTAAAATACGCTGCCCTAGGTGCCAAACCATCATTATGAGAGTCCAGGTAAGACAAAATGAAGTGTAGAAGAAAAATATTTCAATGCATTGGCTACATGACAGTTTATTTAATATCTAGATGGAAACACAAAGGTTGTGAGGCATGAAAAAATAAATTACTTTTTAAATACATTACTGGAATGCCAGTCAAAATCAAGTATAAAAAAACAAGCAGCACTCAAGTCAAACCACTTCTCCTTGCAGTGCAGTTCCAATTATAATTTATATTCAGCTTTATAAAATTACCAAGTAACATGCTGAAAGTAGCAATCTATGATACATCCACTTGTAAAAATGTTTCTTATCCAAAAAAGACCCGCTGCCTGACAACAACTATCTACTTGTTTCATGGGGAAGACATGGAACAGCAAACAAGAAACAAGCTCAAGATAAATTGCTTAAAGGATCACTACACAAGTTATGGACCACACATAATAGATTAGCATTCTGTTTAGTTTATGGGTAAAGCCTGCAAAGATGACTGAAAGTCTCCAACAAAATGTAATGAGCTTCTGAAAATACTGTAATCCTGTCCTTTATTACAAATACTGTCATATGCATTTCATTACCCAAAGCTTATACGTTATCTAGTTATGTAAATATTCTCTGCATGGCAACAAAAATGCTTTCAATATTGGTAATTCTTTAACAGTATGGTTATTAAAACTTACTTGCATCTTACAATCTCTGACAAACTTACCTGATGGTCATTAAAGCATTGCTACCTAAACACACAGCAACAGGGCACTGCGACAGCATGCATTTTCTGAATAATAAGAAGCATAAATCAACAATATAAAAATATGACAGAAAACCAGAACATTCTGCAAAATCAAGGACAGATGAAAAGCCACTGCCGTACTTGTGTCCCCCTTGGATGGGGGAATACTCTGCGCACTTACACTGCATAACTGCTCCTTGCCTTGTTTGGACACATCAAGAGTCACTACATGGGGGAGTGGGGTGCAACAAGTATGTCACAATTTGAAATGTCTCTGGCTGATGGTGATGGCTCTGACACTCATACCTCTCAACCTCAGAGCAAGAAATCTGGACAAAGCCATACATAGAAGTGGGACACAGGCCCAAAAATAAGGACAATTTTTAAATATTGCTCTTATAAACTTAGAAAGATAATAGAATAGTAGTAGGTCTTGCACTAATATGAATTTTCTGAAGGGTATGAAATCTGAAACTCAAATGTCTGCTATTATTTTCTAACTTTAGTCTTTAATGATTTGCCTGGTGTCAGAGCCAAGGCCTCAAGCTCAATGCCAAAAAGTGCAGTGTCATCCCCTTTGGAAAAAACTCTGCACCCACGAACTAATACATAGGCAGCAATCTACTTAACACCAAATGCGTGATACGAGACCTTGGGACCCAGGCGGACAGTAGTCTCTCCTTTGATAGTCACATCGCCACAGTAGTCAGGAAGTCCTTCTACGTGGCACACCTCATCATAAAAGGGTTCTCATCCAGGAAAAAAGAGGTCATTGTTACCCTCTACTCATCACTCATTAGACCCATTATAGAGTACAATGCTCCTTTTGGAATGTACCTCTCAAGACATCTGCAGCAGCTGGAAAGGCAACAGAAGTATCTCACAAAGAGGATTTCTGGCCTCAAACAAATGCTCTGCGCTGACCTCCTCAAAAAACTCCAGCTTTACTCCATAGCATATCACCTACTCTGAGGTGATCTCTGCCTAACATATAAAGCTATGTCAAACCCAGAGCTGTTGGACATGCTACACCTAAAGAATTCCCAATCCCTCCGAGCTACACGCTCTAGGGACCTAAACCTTGTCACCATAATAAACAGGACATGCTGGAGGGATAGATTCCTGTCCCAGAGACGTCCTATACTCTGGAACAAGCTACCCATCTATGTCAAGCAAAGTTCTTCATTAGCACTCTTCAAGAAAAATCTTGATGAGTGAATGGGAAATAGGAAATACACCCGGGGAACACTTCTGTGTCTCTGCTGGACAGTGGCACAAGAAAATAACTTTCTTGGGTGGCGTAAGCTATGGAACCTTGCTGGCTAGGCTTACATAGGCCCTTGGGCTGATAGCCTAGTACCTACCTATGAACCTATTTGACAGAAAACCACAATTTTATGAAAAACGGAACAAAAATGTGATGCAAAAATATAAAATTGCCACACAATACAGCTGGGAACCTGTCAAAGAAGGGGCACCTTTTTAATATTAATACTGTTAACTTGAGCAGCTGACAAAATTAGAGAATCTACATGCATTTCTGAAATAAAAGTAATCTATAACTCTGATTATAGGTTCATAGGTTCATAGGTTCATAGTTATTTATAATTGTAAACCCTCCACGTTTTCTTACAAAATTGCTATTTTACGGAGGGATTATTAGGGGGAGAGCAACATTTTGAGCCCAAATTGGGGACAGTTGAGAGGTCTGAATATTCCTAATTCTATAAAGTGATTTATTTGCACGTACCTCTCAACCTCTTAATGCAGGAAATCTGGACAAGGCCAAATATATTGGGGGAACATACAAACAGTACTAAAAATTGCTCTTGTATAAACTTAAAGACAGTTGATAGAATAACAGACAGTTGATAGAATAACAGGTCTTACTTTAGCATTTATTTTTCTGAAGGTTACAATGTCTGAAACTTAATGTCTGTCATTATTTTGTGACTTCATTCCTAAATGATTTGCCAGAAAATCACAAATTTTATGAGGAACAAACCAAAAATAAGAAGCAAAAATCTATTCATTCTGCAAAAATCTGAACAGATGAGAGGTATAGTTTAGCCGGGGCTGTCTTGAGTTTGCTGCCCTTCCCCCCTCACAAAATCATGATCGAAAGGAGCGTCTCCCCTGCAGCCATTCCAGTGCCCCATTCCTTGGTTATTTCACCCCATTTACCATAAACACTAATGTGCATACTGCTTTACTTCTGCAATGATTTGGATTTCATCTGAAAGTTTTGTTTTGCATTTTACAGCACAAACATTAATAAATATCTGCTAAACAAAGCAATGCAGTCTCACAATGAAAATAGACTTGGCATTAAAACCTCTCTGCCCTTGAAACTCGGATTCATTGAAACAGCATTGAAACCCACATTCAAAGAAAATAAATTTTGCCAGTGGCAGATAAAGATTAACTTTGGGCTATTTTCAAATCATAGGCCCCTTGCACATGAAACATACACATGCTCTTTGATACACCTTCCTGATTGTATTAAATTATATTCCTTGTACAATACAGTACAGTTGTTAGAGGGCATTTTAAATTTATTGTTTTGAACATTTTTCCAGTACACAATGAAACAAAATGCATGCACCAATAATGACAAAACTGCCCAATTCATAACATTTCCATCATAAAAGTCTACTCAGACTTCTACAGTCCACTAATATCGGTAAATATGCACAATCTCTGAAGTAGTAAAAGTCATCTAAATAATTCCACATTAAAGAAATCTGTAACTAATGAAGAGGTTGCTGCTAGCAAACAACTTTATATGTCATTGTTTCATCTACAAATAAAGTGCCTGTTGCCCTTGAGGAATAAATTGCCTATGTTGCATTAAAAAAATGATAAGCTAGTAATATTGCAATAGGGAATGGATGGCAAACTGATAACAGGTTGATAGTTACTAGGTATCTTCACCAAAAAGGACTGCAGCATCCACCCCCCTTTACAACACAGTACAGTATCAGCAATGCATTTACCTACTGTGGGAGTCGAACCCAAAGCCTTTTGCATCAAAAGCAAGTACACTACCTGTTGTGCTATTACCAATACACACAGACTTGGCATAAGCAGCACTAATATCTTGTTCCCCTGCAGCTCTCAGCTCCTTGTAAAATCTACTCGACACTCAGCTGTATCTCTGAACTTTGCAGCACAAGAAATCTAGAAGCCAACATTTATTGGGGGGTAAGTGGGAGACAAAAGCTGCCAAGTCTGGAACCCAGGAACCTGTGCAAAACAGTCAGAACAGCATACCACTATGCCAGATCAGCTGTTTTGTAAAAAAAGAGGAAGACTGAAACTTAAATGGCTACCATTTAGTGAATTCAGTTCTCACCATACATCTCAACCTCAGCACAAAAAACCTGGATGAAGCCAATAATGGGGGAATACAGTCCAAAAAATAGGGACACATTTCAAATATCCATCTTATAAATGTAGAAAATTGCTAGAATAAAAGGTTTTGTGTTACCATGCACTTTCTGAAGAATATGAAGTCTGAAATTCAAACGCCTGTCATTTTTATTTAACATTTGTTAACCAGGAAAGTCCGACTTGGAACAAAACCCAATTTTCAGCACAGGCCCAGGGAGAAACACTCCAGACACGTCTTTATAAGATGAGAGGACATGCCAACTCCACACAGAAGGCATCCCAGCAAAGAATCAAACCAAAGAAACTGGAGCTGTCAGGCAACAATGCTACCACTGCACCACTGACTGTGTACAGAACCAAAAATACAGAAAGCACAGATTTTAAGAGGAACAGAACAAATATGAGGCAAAAATCTGTGCTAAGATGGGAGGACATGCAGACTCCACACAGAAAGCACCCCAGCCAAGAATCAAACCATAGAAGCTGCAACTATTAGGCAACAATGCTACCCCTGCACCACTGACTGCACCACTGACTGATTAACAAAAATATAGAAACCACAGATTTTATGAGGAACAGAACAAATATGAGGCAAAAATCTGCAATTTTTTTACAAATGGTGGTGGGTAGGGAATTCAGGCCCTTGCCACCTGCATACAACATACAGGGTTCAAGCCTGAGGTATTCCACACCACCATGAGTTCTCTCTAGCCCCCAGTATATAGCAACTGGGGCATTACACACACACACTAGAAGTGAAGCTCACCTTCATTCCTGCTGATGAGCCTGAGCATAACATATCCATTGAGCCACCAGTCCTCTATGATATCCAAACACATCCATTGAGCTTGCACTACTGAAGTCTTGTGTACATTAGCTGCAGCACGATTGGTCCTGCACACCTCATGCTAGTTGAATGTACCTTGATTGGTTCAACCTGCTGCTGCTGCAGTCTGGAGTGCCTCCATTCTGTGACATCACCACCCCACAGACTGCTGGGCATCTGTGGGGCAGAGATGCCTTTCCCCTATCTAGACTGTGTTCCCACCTAAGAGTGTTCATGCGTGGAGTACTTCTGGGAATTGCGGCGATCCTAAATATGTTTTCTATACTTTGATTTTGTGTTTCTTTACTTTTTACTTTTTTGTTTTCTAGGTGGGAGGGCTGCAGTCCTGCAGTCCTATAGCACGAGCCACCCCTGGTTTTCTTGCTTCTGATGACTTCATCTCTTGTGTGGGTATGTAAGGTTTACCAGCTTGTCTACAGCTCATTGCATTATATGTAACTGCGTCTGTAATGTGAATTTCGAATGTCGTGGGTCACTTTATCAATTCACTGGATTAAGCCGTTGGTGTATTTTCAGTATTTTTTTTTATTTTCTCCACTGTAAAGTGATAATGGAATTGGTGTATATATAAGGCAAGGGGTGGTGGAGGCAGTGGGAGCTTGACAACTGCAAAAAAAGTAGTTTGTTTCTTAAACTATACTTTTTGCAACTGAATTTTCAGAAAAGCATAACTTCTTGTGCTTTGACTGAAAATGGGTAACCCAGACACTTCACTGTGATGAAAGACTGTGGGTTAGATTTAAGATATATTGGAAGGAATTGACTTTCTCATGTTATGTGAATTCCTGAGGTTTTCAGCAACAGATCTGGATAATGATGCTGGGTATGTGGAAGGTTTGCCTGTTTACCTGACATGCTTATTTTGGTCTTCTGCGGTGGTGCAGCAGTAGCGTTGTTGCCTCACAGCAAGAGGTTCTCCTGTTCAATTCTCGGCTGGAGTGTGGGGAGTGCCTTCTGTGTGGAGTCTGCATGTCCTCCCCACGGTTGGGTGGGCATTCGAAAGACATGTGTAAATGGGCATGCCTTCGTTGAAGGTTGAACATCAAGCTGGCACCTTGGTGTTCGTGAAAATCTACAGCCAATCATTAGCAGACCGGACTTCCACTGTGGCGACCCCTAACTGGGAAAAGCCAAAAGACAACAACAACCTGACATGCTTATTTGTTTCCATCACCAGCAGAAACCAAATGAAATACCCGCAGTCCATCCCATTTATAGTGCCTGACATAAGACTTCTGTTTTAAACTGTTTAAAGTTGTTTTTGCACTTGCACTTTTAAAGTAGTTCCTGTTTGTTGCATTTACCTGTTGAGGCTACACACTCAAGTGCGCTAGCCTGTGTTACATATTTATTGCATTTTCCTGCTGTTTGTTGCAAAAAAGAAAAAAAAGAATAAAATTATCCTTGTTTCCCATCTTTCCTGTCCTAGAGTAGTCCAAATACAGGCTTTGCTGTATTCTGGACTTTTGGAAAGTTCCTGTGTTGCCCATTTCCTTTCTTGGATAAAGGGAGGCTTCTTTGTTCACCAGTGGCAGTGGGGAGCTTAGAGCAGCCTATCTATCCCTGGAGGAGTGTTCCCAGCACAAGAATCTGGTAGTCTATTGGCCGTTTTGGGCCATTTTCTAGCTCTTTCAAGTCCCCCTGTATAAAACCCGCTTTGGCGGTGCTTTGTTACTACTCAGCCAAGTTCCTCGTGGTCCTGCAGAGTGGTGCTAGCAGCAGACAGGCTAAAAGGGCAACTGCTAACCTGATAAAAGTTTTTTTTTTTTCCTGCTACTACCTGGGAGACTGTCCAATCTAGCTAAACTGCAAATATTTCTGCTTCTTGAACTGTTTTAAACTGTTTAAAGTTGTTTTTGCACCTGCACTTTTAAAGTTTGTCCTGTTTGTTGCATTTACCTGTTGAGGCTACACACCCAAGTGCGCTAGCCTGTGTTACATATTTATTTCATTTTCCTGCTGTTTGTTGCAAAAAAGAAAAAAAACAAAAAAATTATCCTTGTTTCCCGTCTTTCCTGACCTAGAGTAGTCCAAATACAGGCTTTGCTGTATTCTGGACTTTTGGAAAGTTCCTGTGTTGCCCATTTCCTTTCTTGGATAAAGGGAGGCTTCTTTGTTCACCAGTGGCAGTGAGGAGCTTAGAGCAGCCTATCTATCCCTGGAGGAGTGTTCCCAGCACAAGAATCTGGTAGTCTATTGGCCGTTTTGGGCCAATTTCTAGCTCTTTCAAGTCCCCTTGTATAAAACCCGCTTTGCTGGATTTGTAATGATTTTAGCATAGCACAGCATCGGGCAGCTCTGCTTAATTGGGTTTAAACCACTCTCAGCTCCACAAAGTCTGCTCTTCACTTTTTCCCTTAGAACTGATCTAGTTCTCATAATAAACACCCTATTCCTACTCTAAAGCCTGGCACTTGCTCACTAAAGCAATTATATAAGTCAGCACTAAAAAATTAAAAGCACTACAGCCTCACAAACTCCCCTTGAGTACCTTGTTCGTCATTGGCCCTTTTTTTTCAATTATAAAGGAATTCCCAATACTATTCTAGCATGTCCAAAGGTCAGTTGTCAATCTCCTCTCCAGTCCAGCTGGTGAATCTAGGAATCTTGAGGCAATGTTACAACTGCCTCATGTACACAGACAACCCTCTCCTCCTCCCAACAAATTCCAACACATGTGAGAGATGCAACCATATAGCCAAACTGGTGGCTAAGCTCTCTCAACTCAGTACTGGCATAACCAGTCAGGAGGAGAAGGAAACCACACTCACTACAATTCCAGTCTTACATAGACCTACCACGACAGCAAACCAAACACATAAACACACAAAAACATACTCTGAGGCTCTAAATAAAAATCTGCCTAAGCAGCAGAGACCTCCAAAGCAGACACCCAAGCAACCGCTACCCCAAAACAAAACACGTGCAACACATAGCTCACAAAGGCAGTGTGCCACACAGTCACAGCCCTTAAGGCTAAACAACACACCTGATACACTTGTAATAGGTGACTCTATCGTCAGGCACACTGACGTTCCGCTCACCAGGCTGAACAAGGAGAAGTTCATGGTGAGCTGTCTGTCAGGCGCTAGGATCCGCCACATAACACAAGCACTCAGGTCACTCCAAGGCAAGTACAAATATGACTCAGTCATTGTCCATGCTGGTGTGAATGACCTGAGATGTACCTCCCTGGACTACATGAAAAGAGACATAGAGGAGCTCTCTGAGCATGTAGCCCAGGCCGGTATGACCCTGACCTTGAGTAGCATCTTACCCTCACCAAGAATGATGCCATAATATGAAGACAAGATGATCAATTTCAACAATTGGCTTAAGTGTTGGTGTCATTCAAAGGGGATCCAATGCCTATCAGCCTGGGATGACATGCTCGACAAGCCACGATGCTTCACTAGGGATGGCTTGCACCTGTCACCTCTGGGCTTTTGGATATTGGCAAAGGCTCTTGTCACCCCCATAGTGCCTTTTTTGGGCAAGGCTCAAAAGACAAACTCACCTCCATAGGTATCACAAGGGATAAGAAACTAAGAGTAATGCTACTCAATGCCAGAAGTCTAAACCTCAAGATGCACGCACTCAAAACTCTCCTTAGCATGGAGAACATCGATATCTGTGCAGTAATGAAAACCTGGTTCAAGGCACCTGAGAGCACCCCAGCACTACCAGGTTATACCTCATACCATGCTTTTCGGCCCCAAAACTTGGACCGAACCACAAAAGGAGGGGGAGTATCAATATTCGTCAAAGATACCCACACCTCCAGGTTGGTGGCACAGCACGAAGCATCAGAGACTATCCATGTGCAACTAACAGTGGGTAAAACTGCCTTCCAGTTTATAGCCTGCTACAGACCACCCTCCCAAACCCAGGAACCCCACTCGGCCTTCCTGAGAACACTGGAAAATATGAAGGTCTCTCCAAACACCATTATATTGGGCGACTTCAACTACCCAAACATAGACTGGGAGCATTAATCTAGCTCCAACACCCTAGCCCAAAGGTTCCTAGAATTTATAAACTCAAATGCTATGGAACAACTTGTTACCACTCCCACAAGAGGGGAAAACATACTGGACCTGATCATCACCAACATGGCGGCTCTATGCTCCAGACCAGAAGTGTATCCCTCACTGGTAAGATCAGACCATAAACTAATCTCACTGGATAGTCACATCCCGACCCCACCCCCTGCCCAGAAAACCACAGTGAAAAACTTCTCTAAAGCAAATTTCACACTCCTCAAAACCGAGGTGGACTCCTTCAAAGCCCCCGGGCCTGTGGAAAATATGGCCAAGACCACAGAATCCTTTATAAAAACATTCTATGAACACCTTCAGGAATGCATGGATCATGCAATACCAAATAAAACCAAGACCCAATCCTCCAAAGGCAGGCGTCCTGTCTGGTGGACCCCAGCCATAAACAAACTATACAATAGAAGGATGAAGCTACTACATGATAGAGCAAAATCCCAAAAAAGGAAGGCATCTCTGATCAGTATTAGCAAAAAACTATGGGCACTCATAAAATCATCCAAGGCCAGCTTCGAGAGAAAAATTGCACAGGACACTAAGGATAATCACAAGGCTTTCTTTAGTTATGTTAGGAACCTGGGTGGGAATTCCCAGATATGCTCAGAATTAGTCCAAAATGACAACAAATACACCGAACCCACAGACTTTGCCAACATCCTAGCTGACAGGTTCAGCGCAAACTTCTCCCCTCCTCCCCACCAAAAGGGCAAATATCTATCCCAGCAGAGTTCTGCCCCCCTGACATCTCATGCCTCTTTACTCATCCCTCATCAGGCCCATAATTGAGTACAATGCCCCTTTTGGGATGTACCTTACTAGACACCTGCAGCAACTGGAAAGACCCAAAAGTACCTCACCAAGAGGATCAAAGGGCTCAAACAGATGCCATATACTGCCCAGTTAAAGAAACTCCAGCTCTACTCAGTGGCATACCGCCTGCTCAGAGGCGATCTGTGCCTGATGTATAAAGCCATGTCCAACCCCGAATTAATGGACATGCTGCACCTCAGAAAATCCAAATCCCATCGAGCTACGCGCTTGAGAGACTTGAACCTCAGCACTGAAATAAATAGGACATGCTGGAGGGACAGATTCATAACCCAGAGACTCCCTTCACTCTGGAATAAAATGCCAGTCCAGGTTAGGCAGAGTCCCTCATTGACTCTCTTCAAGAGGAATCTTGATGAGTGGATGGGAGATCGTAGGTTTACCCTGGGTATCACTTCTGTGTCACCGTTAGACAGAGGCACAGTATACTAACCTCGAAAAAGGGCATAGCAAAATTCATTTAAAATGGGTGGCGAAAGCCAAACACACTCTGGCTAGGCTTATAAATGCCCTAGGGCAGATAGCCTAGTATGAACCTATGAACCTATGAACCTATGTAGTTTGCCCTGTGTAGAGGATACCATTTATTTTATTTTATTATTTCATAATGAGAATTGGTATATTTTTTAGAATTATTCTTTTTTATTTGATTTTTCTAAGTTAAAACAAGAAGGTCACCAAATTGGGTTAAAATGTATGTCTGAGTACAATGTCCTTGTTGGCATGTGTATGTATGTGTGATTGTGTTAAAGATATGAAGGGAAGGCTTTATGTCTATATGATGGTGACACTATTATGTATATTTGTGAGATATTTTGAAATGTTTGTGCTTGTTTATGTACAAGTTTGGTGGTGAGTAAATGTGAGTTCAGCATCTTATTGTTGGATTTTCAGACATTAAGGTTATGAAAGTGTCTCCTTTTCCCTATTTTTATTCAGTCTCAGAGTTAGTGTATATTTACGTTATAGAGGTGTGGGGATTAAATGGGATGCTGTAGGGGTTTTGACCCCCGCAAAATCCTTTTTTAATGGAAGATGTAGTCATACATATTAACTCCAACAGTGTCCGAACTAAAATGCATATAAAAATACATGCTGCATTTGACTAAACATGCTGACTGTAGTACAAACTGAGATAGTGATATCCACCAACAAGAACTGTTTTTCAATATGTTAAATTGACTAACAATGTTTCTGTCATATATCCATGGTATTAAACAAAACAGCAGAGACAATTCCATAAAGTAATGTGATTTTTATTAAGCAAGAAAAATATTTGTGTAGATACTTCTTTAGCACAGATAAGATAATAAAAGTAATGTCTCTCATATTAGTTCTGCTACAACTGCAAGGAGAATTCACACAACTTCCTCCTGTCTGGATTCTTGATAGAAAGCTTCCATGCCACTTCAGGTTCTTCCAGCTTGTTGCGTCCTTGTTACATTACACTTACCAGAACCTCTGTTCCAGGCAGAAATATCCCTGCATTAAGAAGCCAGCATCCATAATTACCAGGGCCACAGCCCTCCTTTTAATAGACCACACAATAGGAATATTGCTTTGTAACAGGGCTCTGTTTGGCAACCTCTGTAACACAAACCCATTTATAAAACAGTTTACAAAACATTTACAATATATTCGTTGTTTACAACAAAGTACTTTATGGTATCACGGCATTACTTTATCATTCTGACACTCACAGGACAAGTACCGCTAGTACCATAACTAGGTGGGCTAAAGGGGGCAGCTATCCTGGTTGTAAGATGTCAGGGATCAGAATCAGCAGTCGATTGTCATTCATTGCCAATGATTGAGCTCTGTCAAATGACTAGGTTTAGTGGATTAGAGTGATTAGACTGCAGTCTTTGCTGCTACAGTTTAGTAATTTAAGGGAGGCATTTTCATTTTTCTTTTTGGTATTCAACTTAGTAAGTATGGACTGCTCAGTGCACCAAATAGGATTAGTATGAGTTTAAAGGCTATTTTAGCCCAATGGCCATGTAGGCCTTGCCAGTAGTCACTGTCATGCTTTATCTCTGGTATAAGTGACCTTGTAGACAGTGTCCTTGCAGGAAGCTTTGGTATAGGTTATATGTGTAGAAAGATGTGTGAATCATATGCACTGTCTGGGTGATACACAGACACATTACATATAATATCCTGGGCATGATATGGAGTGAAAGCCCTTCCAATTAGTGTATTCTAGGCCATCTGCATCTGATTAATCCTTGATAGTAACATGGGTGCAGTCTATACTTCCTGGGATGTTAGAGAAATGGATGATGTCATAAAATAGCCCATACACTGTTGGTTCACACCTCACTGCTTTCTTGAGCAACATTTATGCTCTTCCACATACTGTAGCATGATGTTTTGGAAATGGTATGGCTGTGATACACCTAATATGTCACCCCTAGCTTTATGGAATGTCCCTGTAGCTAAGACGATCAGTGCTACCCATACCATTTTATCCACATGATTAGGCACACAAGAGAGCCACCATGATTTTGATTGTGGGTGGGCAAGTTTGACTAGGTCCCTTACTGCATGGCTATCCACTCAGAAATGGCCCATGTCTTATCAGACTACTGGGTGATAGTAGGACAGGTGATGTCTGTTTCTCCTTCTGTATGGTGTAGGTAGTCATGACACACAACATTGTGACACTGGCTCTAACAGTGGCTCTCAACACAAACTGCTGTAATATTACTGCTGCTATTCCTGTTATGGCTTCTACCATGCATACCATGACTCTTGCAGTTCAGACTTGGTATGCACTGCTCTGCAGTACCAATGTTTTACATATTTTTGAAATGGTCCACCGGCAGAATTAGTCCACAGACCATAATCACTTCAATACTCACCCTCATAGGGTGTCACTTGTCAGCATAATGCAAAATAAATCAGACGTGTGGTGAATTTTCAGGCACCCATCCAATAAGCATGGTTTGATTTAAAGAAATTGTGGTTATCACTGTTTTGTACATATAGAAAGATTGATGACTGTAGCAGCCTAACCTCAAATGATGGATGTACTGAGTAATAATAAATCTGTCAATCTAGCTTGTCTTATTTCTTTGTTGTTAGAGATGAAATGGTTCTAGTTTGGAAGTCTGTGAACCCATTTGATTTTTTTAGAAGTGTAGAAAACCAAAGAAGGTTGGGTCCTTGGCACAAAATACTAGAGTATAGGGTTTGTCTTGATAGCTGAGAGACTTTAGTTTAGCACCTTTTTTCCCCTTCTTTTTGTAGTTAGAAATCTATGGACTTTTCTAGCTGCATGATGTATTTGGATAGATATATACTAATAGAGGCTTTATGTTTTTTGGTTGGATCAGAGCAAAGTGTAGTGAAATGAGAACCCTTTTTTGTCCTATATGAAATACACATTTAATGTTTAATTGGACTATACAGAAGGATTTCCTGACTACTGTTACTATGTGGTGTTCAAAGGCTAGAGAGTAGGTCTGGAGTCACGTGTTGTCTATACTGTAGATTGCTGCTGAGATTGATGCATTGATTGATTGATGTATTTGTTGACAGGATAAAGTACTGATCCATGTGGAACATTTTGAGGCTCAGTCCAGGGTTTACAACCAGATAGAAACAGATATAAGTTAATATAAGATATTGGTCACATAGTAATTTACATTGAGAAAATGGAAACAATAATACACTCAAGGGTTCAAAAACAATTGCAGAATTAAGCAGTACAAGATTGGTAATAGATTGCTAAACATTTTACTGTATGAGGGCATAGAGCAGCCTTTGCTACACCGTATAATGAATATTGTACCACACTGTGAACTCTAGTTACACATACTATGTTACATTGATCATACCTCTCAACCTTGTAGCAAAAGAAATCTGGGTAAAGTCAAAATTAATGGGGGAACAAAAGCCAAAACTAGGGACAAATTTTAAATATTGCTTGTACAATCTTAGAAAGTTGCTAGAAAAAATGTTTTGTGTTGCCATGAATTTTCTGAAGATATGAAGGCGGAAACTTAAATGGCTGTCATTATTTTACTAATTCAGTCCTCACTGATTTGCCAGAAAAAACAAATGATCTGATGTTGTTAATCTTCATTCATTCCTTAAAGATGAGGTATTGGTTCCATCCTAGGAAAAAGGTCAGCCATTATACCAAGCTCATGCCAGCCAAAAAACTCTCGAGCTAAGCTTACCCATAGTGCCCCTCTCTCTATCACCCTAGATCTCATTTGCCACATATACTTCAGTACGTGTCAAGCCAGCTCTCAAGCTAAGTCAATTCAAACTTTTATATTTAAGAGTTTTTGTCTTGAGTCTTTCTTGTTAAATTTTTTCCTCTGTTAGTCATCTACCTCTCGCTTACCCTTTCAGGCCTTTTTTCATCCTTCTGACCAAGTGGCATTTTTTGTACCATTGCTGGTTCAGGCCTTCCCTTTACATCTGAGGTAACTCCCAATACCATTGTTGGTATTTTCCCCCCTCTTCTTTCCCCTTCCTTCAACTACTGTGATATTTTCCTTTTTGTTGTTTAAAAAAAAATAATTTCTCTAGTGTGTATTTGCAGTTTAGTGATTTTTTTAGTTTAGTGATGATATACTGATACAGTGTACTTACCAAAACCTTTTCACGGTGGCTGATAAAAATGGAACTGCAGGTTTCAAGCAATGAGATAAATGCTGTAGGAAAATGCCAAACTCAGACAGTCATGTTTCTTGCGTTTATTGTCTAGGGGTCCAACACTTGAAGGTTGAGCCACCATGTGACATATGACAGGGGTTTAGTTCCCGAACGTTAACTGAAAGAAAAAATAAATTGATTTTAAAGGGACTTTTAAAAACTCCTTTCTCGGAGGCTATTTCTGAGATGGAGGGCTCACTCCTCTTAAAAAGAGCATAAGGAAAAGAGCCAGCCTGTTCTTTCTTCTCCATGCATTAGAGACTCTAAATCAGTTCAATTAGAACCAAAGACAAAATTACCAAAATTGACAACCAGAATCTTCAGCAATGGGGCCTCAACCCCCTTCTACAGTGCCACACTTGATATCTCAACCCTAACCACCAACTATGGTGCCATCCTCCCCGTTGGTACCTATGACTACGGTACCATCCTTGGCACCACTGCTTCAAGCTTTGCCCATGGTACCTCTTGCTAGTTCGGAACCATCCATTGCTACACTACAGACTCCCCTTTTGGAACCGAAAATAGTTTTCCCAGCTCCAGTCACTGTCCCCACAACCTATACTTCTCTCTGGTCCCTCGACCATGGTGCCAAAAAGTGAATTTTTGCCTCGGACCCAATACACCACATCAGTGGATCCCTTCCTCAGACAGCAGTGCTTCCCCTTCTTCAAACACCCTCTTTCCCCATCGAGGATTTCCACATGTTCCTCCAGGTGCCTTTCAGAATTTGATGTAGTGAGACTTGTGGATCAGCTTCTGGTGGCCAGAGGTTTTCCAACTCCTTTAAAATCCTCCCTCCCACCAAGGAGCCAAGGAATTTTTTCCACAGACTCCAACTTGTGTTCCTCCTTTGACCTCCTTGCAGGTATCAGAGCCCTTGATACTGATGCCAATCTTACTACCAACCTCTTCAGTTTCATTGGTAGACCTTACCATGGCTCCGGAGCCCACCCTATAGACATCGACTCATTCGTAGCTGAGCCATCCCCAGGATCGCTACTGGGCTGTCAGCACCATCTACTATGGTTCTGGCTGTCCTGGCAATACAGAGTCTTCCTGTGACTTCATTCCTGGGAGCGGATTTGTCAGTGCGGGGTTTGACCCCGGTTCTGAGGTTGTTTTTCTTGGTTCTGGGCTCCCACCCCTCTTTAGACGGGCCCACCTTCCAGGGGATGGAGAGGGTGCTTGCATTGGCAGGCTCACATCTGGTCCCTTTGGTACCGGAGACCCATGTTTACCTCTCCTCTGAACCACAGTTGACACAGTCCACTACCCTAGGGCATTGAGCATGGCTGCCTCAAGATACCCTTCCTCAAGGTACCCACTCTTTAGAGTCCTCCTCAGACATCCCTGCTGAGGAGGTACTATGCAAGAGATCATGCAAGAGGAAGCAGGTGGACTCCCCTGAGGAATCCCTCACTGAAGATATGGACTACGATGAAGGGGAATGGTCCCCACAGTCACCCCTTGAGGATGTCTCCTTTGGAGACATACTGGAAATATTAAAGCAGTAGGGAGACTGGAACTCCACCAACCCTTCCTCTGAGGAGTCTGTATTCTTGCAGGCTTTCCATGCTCGACCCTCTACTTCATGGGTGAACCCGCCTGCAGATGACCTTGTCCAGCTCATTGTGCAGCATGCTTAGAAGAATCCTGACACTGTTGAACCTATCTCCTGGAGACCAGACAAAATTCTTTCCCCACCAGAGGACAACCCACACTGGTCCAAAGACTTACCAGTAGAATCTATGGTGGTGGTGACAGCCACTAAGAGATCATGGAGGAGAGCCCTACTGTCCATCCCCTGAACAAGGAGTCTCAGGCGATAGACAGGTTAGGGAAGAGGGTGTATTCTTCATTGAACTTTGGCATTCTGTCCTTGAATTACTTAGCACATTTCACCTGGCTCCAGAGAGAACTAATCTTAGAACTCTTGGGAACCTTAGCAGGAGCAGTTTCTGATGATGTACAAGACAAAGTTGCCTCACAGCTTGCCACCATGGCATCTATTTCTAACTCGTCCATGCAGTTGATTTCCCATACTACTGAAGGAGCATGAGATGTTACACCTGGATGCACCTATGTGATTTTGTGGACCCTTTTAAGTCATCCTTTCTCAACGCTCCCGTGGAGGCCTCTTCTCTTTTGGGCCCAAAAGTTAAAGGCACTTTAGCCAGGTGTGAAAAGGATGGCAAGACTCTGTCTTACATGAGCATGCATTTTTCCACCCCTCAGCAACCCTTTTCTAGGAATCAGAGGAGAGGAAAGATGTGGTACAAGAAATCTCATGGTCCTTTCCATGACACACATGGCGAGTTTACCCCCTGTGGCAGAGGGGGAAAGTCATCTGGATGATGCCCCTACAGAGGTAGAGGGGGTCTACGTAATCAGGGATCCAGAGATTTTTTCTCGGGACAGCCCTATCAGCACTCCTGAAGAGCGGTCCAATTGCTTACCTCTGGAAGCAGTCAGGGGTTGATTTTCTCTGCACCACCTTGCCTGGCAAATGATAACTACAGATTTCTGGGTGCAGACCATAATTGCCAGAGGTTATCACATACCTTTCAATCTTTACCCAAAGCCTCTAAGGCATATTCCCGACATTACACCCAGTCAAAGGGAAGCAGCAACTCAAGAAGTTCAGAAGCTGCTCTAAAAAAGAGACATCCAAGCAGTCCCACCAGATCACAGAGGATCCAGGTTTTACTCAAGGTTCTTTTTAGTACCAAAAAAGATGGGACTGGAGGACAATCTTGGACCGCAGCATCCTAAACAAATTGATCAAACAAACGAAATTCTGAATAGTCATGTTTCAGTCTATCCTACCTTTTCTAGAGAAAGATGATTGGATGTGCTCGATGGATCTTCAGGATGTGTATTACCATATAAAAATGGACAAATGTTCCAGAAGATTCCTCCGCTTCCGGCTGGGGGCCAATCATTACAAATTATGAGTGCTGCCCTTTGGTCTCTCTACAGCCCCCAGAGTGTTCACCAAATGCATGGCAGTGGTAACAGCTCACTTGAGACTGCAATAATCCTGGGTGCTTCAGTACTTAGGCGATTGACTCCTTACCACCCCCAACAAGCGTCTCTTGGTTACAGCCATACATTATAGCCTAAACTTAGCAAAATATTTAGGGATCTCAGTAAACAAAGAAAAATGCAAGTTGACCCCTTCACAAAGTCTGGAATTCATAGGGGCAACTTTTGATACTCAATCTTGCCTGGTCTCCCTCCCACTTCATAGGATAGAAAGACTAAGGTCTCATCTCCGGGTGATACTCTCTCAGGACAAAGCCTCAGCTCGGTCAGTTCTGCAACTACTAGGATCCATGGCATCATCGATTACAATAGTTCCTCTAGCAAGGCTGCACATGACACTTCTGCAGTGGCTTTTACTAACACAATGGTCCCTCCCTTTTTTAATTTCTCCAAATCTTTTGGGTTTCTAATACCATGATGGGAATGGACCCCATTCCTAAGTCAAAGTATGATTAAAATTCATGAAATTAGTATTGTTTAAGTCATTGATGTCAGCCAAAAGTGCTCTTCGCAGCACCCACAATGTGCCCGGTAACAACTCCTTCTGCAATTTGTATGGAGTTACGTGTATTGATAAAATATCTAAATACGATTGTAGATTTATTTTATAAGATCCATTGCTCCTTCTACTATTGGAACTGTCTGGGTATCTTTTTTACACATTGCTCTCATTTCTGCCTGCAAATCCTGGTATTTTACGACTTTGTGTCTCTCTGTATGCAAGGCACTGTAGTCACTGGGTGTGGCAATTTCAATGATCAGTGCTACTTTTGTCTTCTTTTCTTGGACCACTATATCCGGTTTTCTAGCATCTATATTTTGAACTATTGGCAATGGGTGATCCCATGTGATATAAACTTCATCATTTTCTATGATGCTTTGTGGTTCATGTTTCCAGTGTTTTTCAGCCACTTCGATACCATAATGTTTGCACAATCCCCAGTGCAATAGTCTCACCACAAGTGTGCGCTAGGCTAATGGCTCTGGAGCCTTTACAAGCCTAGCCCATAGGATTACTCTGGCATCATGCCACCCGACCTTAGTTCCCAGTGCCTCTGTCGAGTAGAGCCACTGGAGTGATCCCAGGAGTGAATTTTCTATTTCCCATCCACTCATCAAGATTTTCTTGAAGAGGGCCAGTGCGGTAAAAAAAATAATCAGCCCTTGCAAGTCTTGAACCCAGCAACAAGGTGTATGACTGTTTCCAATTCAGTTTTACAAAACCCACATTTGTCTGTTTCTCCCACATGGATTTTGTAAACCGTGTACATGGCCCACTATCTTGGGCTGCCAATATTAATCTTTCATTTCTTGCTTTGAATTCACGTCTCCTTAACCATTCCTGAACTCATTCCTGATCAACATGAGGTTCTTCCCGATTCTTGCCTTCTCATATGGTCCTTCACCCTATATCCTTTCTTTTGTTTTTTTTTGCACATTCAGTTGCTGCCTGGTTTTTATCTACATATGGTTTGATTTCAATTCCTGCTTGACGCTGATATGCTTCTGCTAAATTAAGCAGAGAAGTCACCTTCTTCGGAATGGGGAATATATAATCTTGGTATACACTGATTTTTTATAAACCATTTGGTGAAAATGAAGTATCCTTCTTGTTTTAATATCTAATCTATCCAGCACTTTTTGGGGCCAGTCAGTCACTCCAAAACTGTAAGTTAGGACAGGAAGAACAAATTGGTTTATAGCTTGGATCTTGTTCTTAGATGTCTCACTGTTCTCAGGATTAATTTAAGTCTTCTAAAGTATTCCTTACTAAGTTTTATTCACATTTGTTCATGTTTTATTGCTGATCCTTCTTCAATTCACAAGTATTTATACATTCCCTCTTGCTCAAGTTCTTTTATATATAATTTTGTCCCAAACTGATGTTTTCCTGGTGCTGCAGTTTTCCTGCTTTAAAAGTAGCTTTTGCACATTTATCAAAACTAAATGACATTCTAATATCTTCTGAAAAAGTTTTGACAACCTTCAGCTGTACTTTCAGTTCCTCATCTGATGAGCTATACAGTTTTAAATCATCAACAAAGAGAAAATGAGAAGTCTTTACACTTTGTTGTTTTCTAGGAGCCAAATTGTAGTCATGGCCTAAGCTGTTAAGTAAACAGCTTAATGGGTTAATGGCAAGGCAGAATAGCAATGGTGACAGAGTCACCCTGGAATACCCCCCTTTAAATTTTTATCCCTGGGATAATAATGTGTCCTTTATCATGGCTTAATTGCAAAGTGGTCTGCCATTGTTTCACGGTTACTATAATGTAGTCAATCAGCGTAGGGTGTATCTTATACATTTTTAGGCATTCTTTTATTCATGAATGTGGAATACTATCAAATGTTTTTTTGTAGTCAATCCATGCCATTCTTAGATTCTTCCCCTTGTTACAGTTCGCCACTATAACTTTATATCTGAAGAAGTTTACTTCATTTGATCTTCAACCTGTGGGTCTTCAGGTCCATATCGGATCTGACATGGCCGCTTTTTCTAGCTCTGGCTCTGAGCTCCATGCTCCTCCCCTTACCCATAATGCCCATCTCCCTTTTTCCCCGATCTCATTTGCCACTTGAGACGAAGCAGCATGGTCTGAGTGCCATTGCGATTACAGCATAAAAACTCTGTTTTTGATACCTTTCTAACCTTTTCTGTACTTTCACAAGTTTATCGTAGTTGCTTTTCTATGTTCCTCCCTTCCTTTCTTTCTTGTGATAGTGTGTGTGTGTGTGTGTGTGTGTGTGTGTGTGTGTGTGTGTGTGTGTGTGTGTGTGTGTGTGTGGCTTGAACAGGCTGAGGCATGGCAGATGCCCCAAAGCCTGGGTTCAAGAGATGCACAGAGTGTGGCCATAAGCTTTCCCCGGCAGATGGCCACACTGTGTGTGTGGTTTGTTTGGGGGTGTCTCACCTCCAGTTCCTATTTGTGCTGGGTTTAACCCCAGAGTCTTAAGAACAGGCGGGACAAACTTATTGTGAAGGGCCTGTTGCCCTCCACTGCTGGGATGGACATCCCACCTTCTCCTGTTAAGAAAGCAATGGCTGCTGCATTGTCTTCCCCTTCCTCAGCCTCTGGGACTCACCCTCCCACCAAGAGGCCCAGGGAACGGGATAAGGTCAAGAAGGACCGGCCTTGCAAGCATTCCCCTGACTGCTTGGAGGCTGGTCCTCCGCCAAAGACGAAGCCTGTTTCCAGGCCTATTTCACTTCGGCTCAGGTCCTCAAGGTTTTCCCCCAAGCCCAAGGTTATCGTTAGCCAGTCTGTTAGGGCCTCTCCCTACCAGCTCTCCCAGCCCACTTCGGCACATCCTCCCACTCCACCTGGAGCATTTCGGAAGAGGAGATGGACAAGATGATGCAGAGATTTATCTGCACTCAAATCCAGATGGGGGCCTTGCCAGGGCCTTCTCCCACTGGATTATCCAACCAGTTTTCAGACCTGTTTCTCCTTCTCCAATCTGACCCATGGTATCAGAGCCATTGGATCTGAGGATGGTTAGAGTTGAGGGGTTAGCGCTGATGGTACCATTTAACTCAACACCGACCGGTGCCCTGAGTATGTCGATCTGACTTGATCGGATCCGAGCTCTCGGAGCCGTAGCCTCGGGGTCAGATCCAAGGAGGTGTTCTCTGCTCCGAGTTTGTCAGAGAGAAGCATCCCTCTTGGCGTCTTGGTTCCTAGAGGCTCGGCTCTAACTCCCCAGTCAGATCAGGGGGTAGCAACTTCCATCATTTCAGCCCAGGAGGTCTGTTCCCTCTCTGCATTCAATATGGTGGAGAGAGTTCTCGCAGGGTCAAGGCGTCTGACTATATCATCTTCAGAGTCCATCCTGACCCCCCTGGTCTTAAGTGCAGGTCCGACCATCTTGCCCTCTCAGGGACAGCCCATAGCCGTAATGCCCCAGGACGTTCCACCCTTGGAACAACCCGCTTGCGAGATGTCCCCAGAGAGCCCTCTTGAAGAGCCCCCCCACAAAAGGAGGCACTTGGACTCTCCTTCCAGAGTCCCTCACAGAAGACTCAGACCTGGATGAAGGGGAAGCTTCCCCAAGATCACCCTCCCAAGGATATCTCCTTTGGAAACATCATGGAAATCCTACGCCAAAGAGGGGGGGTGGTCTGCCCCAAAACTGACCTCTGATGTGTCCATATTTCTGGAGGCATTTGGCTCGGGCCCGTCTGCCTCTTGGTTGTCCCCTTCTGCCAATCCACTCACAGATTTAATTACATCTAGGGCTTGGAAGGAGCTGGACACCATAGAGCTGACACTCAAGTACCCAGACAAGGTCCTGAGTCCCCACACTGACAAACTACACTGGCATAAGGGGTTCCCTGTAGATGCTATGCTGGTGGTGGCAGCCACCAAGAAGGTGTTCGCTCAGGAGTGTTCCACAGTTAATCTGCCTGACCGACAGTCGAGGACATTGAATCACTTTGGGAAGCAAGTTTATGCTTCAGCAACCTTCTGTGTGAGGGTGCTGAACTACATGACACATGTTATTTGACTCCAGAGAGATCTGGTCAAGGAAGTCATGGAGTCAACCCAGGGTCCATGTTGGCAGAGGACAAGAAAACGTTCGATGAACGGATAGCCACCCTAAAGTCTGTAGCCAACATGTCCATGCATTTGCTCTCCCATGCCACAGAGGGAGCTGCATGGGTGGCGGGGTCAGGTGTTGCCATCTGGCATCACACCTGACTCTGCTTATATCAGTTCTCGAAGCCCTTCAAGGCATCTTTCACCAACACTCCTTCTGATGGTTCCTCCCTCTTTGGGAAGACAGTCAGAGAAACTTTAGTCCAGAGTGAGAAGGTCAGGAAGACACTGTCTGCTGTTGGGGTCTGCTTCTCCCTGCCTCAAAGGTCCTTTTCCAGGAGCCATCGAGGCCAGAAGAAGATGTGGTTCCGAAAGTCTTGGGTGTTTTCCTGGGATGCTGAGGACACACCATTCCCCAGACGCAGAGGGGGATACGACAGATGCCACCCAAGAGGTAGAGGGGGTCCTAAGAATTTTGGGTGCTGAGTACCTTTTTTGGATAAACCTCGGCAGCAACCCTGAAGGGTTGCCCAGCTGTCCATCTCTGGAGGCAGTCAAGGGTAATTTGTTGCTTCGCCCACTAGCATGGGAATCCATCACTACAGATCAGTGGATGTTGAGTATCATATCCAGAGGATATTTCTTTCCCTTTAAGGATCCACCCCCTTCCACCAAAACCCTCCCGGACATTCAACCTATGCAGCAGGAGGAAGCAATAGTACAGGTAGAATCACTACTGAGAAAACGAGTCATCCAACTGGTCCCCCAAGACCAGTCCAAATCCGGGGATTATTCCAGGCTCTTTTTAGTATCAAAAAAGACAGGGAACCTCAGACCAGTATTGGATCTGCCCCAGTTGAACCTGTCACTAACCAAGACAAAATTCCAGATGGTCACAATTCAGTCTATTCTTCCTTATCTACAGGACAGAGACTGGATGTGTTCGATCGACCTCCAGGATTCATACTATCACAGCAAGATGCACAGGCACTCCTGGAGCTTCCTTCACTTCCGGCTGGGAGCCAATCATTACCAATTTTGAGCCCTCTCCTTTGGTCTCATCACAGCCCCTCCAGGTGTTTACCAAGGCAATGGCAGTGGTAGCGGCTCACCTGAGGCTTCAGGGCATTCAGGTCTTTCCGTACCTAGATGAATGGCTCCTCACCACCCCCTCAGAGCATCTACTACATCAGGCCAGGGACTCCTTTCTTCAGTTAGCCAACAAGTTGGGCATCACAATCAACATGAAGAAGTCTGCTCCCAACCCGTCCAAGTTCTAGATTTCATTAGGAAACAGCTGGACACAATACAATCACAGGTGTTTTTCACCTCAGACAGGTTACGCAGCTTGAGGCTACATGTATTACACATCCTTCAGAACCAGTTACCAACAGCTGAAGTGGTGTTAAGAGCTTTAGGTTCTTTGGCGGCGATGATAAATCTTCTCCCCATGGCACGCCTTCATATGAGCGTACTGCAGTGGACTCTAGCAGTACAATGGTCGGTTTTAGACCTTCACTTATTCTTCCCAGTGAGAATTTCAAAAGTCTGCAGGGACTCCCTTTGGTGATGGATTCATTCCCCAGATCTACTCAAGTGCTGTCCTTTTCAACCCCCTTTACCCCAAATCACGGTGACCACGGATGCCTCCCTACTTGGGTGGGGGGGAATTGCGCAGGAAGGACAGTCCAAGGCATGTGGTCCCCTTCAGAGACCTACCTACATATCAATGTTCTAGAGATGAGCGGTTCTTCTTGCATTGCAGGCCATCCATGCTCATCTTCCTCTGGGAACGATTGCAATTCAGACGGACAACATGTCAGTGGTCTGGTATATCAACAAACAGGGGGAACTAGATCTTATCCCGTATGTTAAAAGGCCATAAGAGTGTGGGAATGGGTGATCTCCACCAGCCATTTTCTGGTGGCAACGCACATCCCGGGATTGTCCAACATTTTAGCAGACAGGCTCAGCAGATCCATCCTGATGCCTTATGAGTGGTCTCTGAAGTCTTCAGTAGCGGAGCAGATCTTCCTAGAGTGGGATTATCCTTGCTGTGATCTCTTTGCGTCTCCTGCCAATGCAAAATGCAGTGAGTTTTCGCTCTGAACCCCCTTCCGGGGGAAGTCCCCAGAGATGCTCTGATTCATGCTTGGCCTCCTAGGCTTCTTTATGCTTATCCCCCTCTTGTCCTCATGTCGAAGTTTCTGCAGAAAGCCCGAAGGCTTGGGAGCATTGTTATCTTCATAGCCTCATTCTGGCCTTGTCAGGTTTGGTTTCCCTTACTCAGGTCTCACCTAGTTGTTCCACCATGGATCTTGGATCCGGTTCTGGACCTGCTTTCACATCCCTTAGGGATTCCTCACTCAGATTTGGATAGTTTGAAGCTCACTGCTTGGCTGCTCCAGTTCCCATGATTCTTAGGACTCCCAGTCTATCGTCTCCCATTAAATGTATTCTGGTGGTGGCTCATAAATCGTCCACCAGGAAAGTTTATTGTAGTAAATGGAAAAGTTTTTCTATTTGCGCCATGGAGAGGTCTCGGGACCCTTTCACTGCACCACTTTCAGCGGTCTTAGATTTCCGAGCTAGCATCTTTCATCAGGGTGCTATTTCCTCTACAGTGAAAGTACAGCTAGCCGCCATTTCTAACTTTAATGGTGGGGTAGACATGTCTTCGCTGGCATCGGCTAAACTTTGACCTTTCTCAAAGGTGCCTTTCTTCTCAGACCTCCGGTTGAGGACCCCATCCCTCCGTGGGACCTTACTTTGTGGTTGCAGTTATTGGTTTCTCCCCCCTTTGAGCCTGTGGCATCTGTGGATTTACAAGTTTTGACCTGTAAAACAGCCTTTTTTGTTGCCATTACATCTGCTAGAAGGGTATTGGAGCTTCAAGCTCTTTCTATCAAAGCATCTTACATGATCTTTCACAAAGATAGAGTATCGCTATGCACTAACTCATCCTGCCTTCCCAAGGTAGCTTTGGAAGTCAATATAAATCAGATTATTAATTTACCAGTATTTTTTCTGAACTATCAGAACAAAGGGGAATATAAATTACATTTACTGGACGTACATAAGCAGTTGAGGTTTTATCTGCACAGGACTAAACCTTCCCGCAAGTCTGATCAGCTTTTTATGCCCTATGCCAAGCCCTTCTTTGGAAAACCTGTCTCAAAAGTGACTATTGCTCACTGGATTTCACATTGCATTGGCCAGGTTTATTCAGATAGAGGTTTGTCTCTTCCGGGAAAAGTGAAGGCTCGTTCAACCCGATCTATGGCTATGTCAGCAGCCTTTTGGTCTAGGGTCTCTTTGGATGATATTTGTTTAGCTGCTACTTGGGCCTCATCTCATACCTTTATCTCTCATTATAAACTGGATTTGGTCTCTAGAAGTAGAGCATCCTTTGGCTCTGCGGTGCTCCAAAATATCCTTCCATGAGGGCCTCCCAAGAGTTAGGTAGCTGGAGACTCTGTCCCACAGGTTGAAGATCAAGTGAAGTAAACTACTTCAGATAAAGAAGTTATGTACTCACCATAACGTTCCATCTGAGTAGTTCTACTTCATTTGTCTTCAACCGTTCCCCCCTAACCTTATCCTTTGGGATTTGACATGTTCTTTGTACTGGACAATTGTTGCTGGGGTCTTTGGTTCTGTTAGGGCTAAAGCTCTTTTGTGATGTTGGTGTTGAAGGATAAGGTGTTATTAGGTCTGGTGTCTGTTATATGTTAGGCAGCAAACTCAGTCTGAAGGGAGAAGGGAGACAGGGGCATTGTAGGTAAGGGGAGGAGCATGGAGCTTGGCGCCATAGCTGAAAAAAGCGTCCGTGTCGGATCCGATATGAATCTGAAGACCCACAGGTCGAAGACAAATGAAATAGAACTACTCAGATGGAATGTTATGGTGAGTACATAACTTCTTACTAAAAACAAATGATCCTTTGTTCCATATGACTTTCTTTTATTGCCCTTTTGTTCTACTGCTATAATTGAGTTTTCTTCTAAATGACTATAAACTCTGTCGGCCTCAATTCCCTTGTATAGTTTATACATCATCAGAAGGCAAGTTATTGGTCTATAATTTTTAGGGTAGCTTGCAGGTTCACTCTTAAGTAAGAGCATTGTTTTGCCTGTTAGCCAGTGTGGTGTCTGTTCGGGGTGCGCATATAAATAGTTCTTACTCATGGCTAAATCCTCATGCAAAGATGTTAATACTTTTAACCAAAAGTTAGGTACTGCATCTAGGCCTGGGGTTTTCCAGTTAGAGGCTTTTCTTAACTTTGTTTCAATCTCTCAGGCTGTTACTTCATCCCATTTCATATCCTGTACTTTTAAACTTCTTATTCTTTCTTTTACTTCTATCCATTTAGCATCTTTGTTTTGTTCCACAGGATCTTCATAGATACTTCTCCAAAATGTATCTACTTCCTCTTTTTTTTGGCAGTCTTTCAATTCCTTTTACCTTATTTCCCAATTCTCTATAAAACTTTTTTGGGTCTTCAATAAATTGCTTATTTTGTAATTTTCCCTTATCTGTGTATCTTCTAAGTTTTTCCACTTTCTGAAATTTTTAGTTTATTTACGATAGTGCATGATAGATTCTGGTCTGTTCTAATACTGTGCATTGCTTTAATCACATTTAGCTTTATTAGTATTTTTGTTGATCTATTCCCTCTTCTATAAACTTCTAACAGTGACAATTCTTCTCTTAATTGTTTTATAGTTTTCTCTATTCGATACTTCCATCATGGTATTCAATTTCTCCCCTTCTTTTCCCTCACTACCATGTGTTCTTGTGGTAGAACTTTATCAGCTACTAATTTAGCAGCACAGTAATATATCCTGTTTACTTCTGTTATATCACGTGGATCTCTCGGGACACTCCTAATTACTGCATTTGTTTTATCAGACTTCTTACTTTATGGGTTTTATTGACCTTCTGCAGTATATTTCTCTCATTGATCCCAATATATCTATTCATGTCTATTAAATCAAGCAACTCTTCTCTTAGATCATTTTCTTCCAAACTGAGGGCACATCCCTTGTTTTCTGTTTCCTGTGGGCATTCTATAGAAAGTTCTGTAGCATCTTCTTGTGGCACCTTCTCTTCAATTTCATCCTGTGTCATTTGTTGCTCTGTCGTATGGGAACTCACTGGCGTATCGCTCCTTAACACTGACTGCATCAGAGTTTCAACAGTTTCCTGTTCCTTTCCTTGCTGTCAGGCTTCAAGTGAACATTTATACTGGTTTCCTGTGGAAGGCTCCAAAATATCTTGATATGGCACCTGACCAATTGCTTCCTGTTCTGCTGGTTTCCCCTTAATTTGGATATCTATTGCTTTATCTGTTGTGGTGCTTTTTCTGTATTGGATTTTCTACACTGAATCCTTCTCTTTGCAGGTACTTTATAACCTCAGTTTCTATTTCTTTGACTTCTCCATTACTAATCTCTTTTTCTACTTTTCCTCTTATTCTTCTTATTTTTTGTATTGTAAAGTTTTCCATATCCAGATTCCTTTGCCTGCATTTCTCTTCAAATATCTTTGGTGCTGCTCTTTTTGTATTGGTTAATTTTGCTTTTTCCTTTGCATAAATATTACATCATATTAAATCTCTTTTCCTTTCCCATGTCCAGATTTCTTCTTCAGATGTCTCCAGATCTTATTGCTTTTCCTTATTATGGGGACTCACTCCATCATGTTGTGATGTAGTCTGTATTAGACCTTCTACATTAAATCCTTCACTTTGCAGGCACTCCATAACTTCAATATCTATTTCTTTAACTTCTGCTTTACTAGTCTTCTTTTCCAGATTCTATCTTTGCAATATAATTTTTTTATTGTGGAATTTTCCATATCTGGATGCCTTTCCCTGTATTTCTCTTTGAATATCTTTGGGGCTACCTTCTCTATATTAGTTAACTTGGCTTTCCCTTTGCATAAATATTGCACTATATCAAATCTCTCTTTCTTTCCCATGTCCATATTTCTTTTTTATATTTTTCAGATATCTTTATGTTTTGTTGTTTATATTTTTGCACTTCCTCAGATGCTTCTTTTTCCAAACAGATCAAAGTTTCTTGATCTATATGCTGTTTTTCAAAAATCTGTTGTATTAATGAACGCAAATTTTTATTTGAGGCTTCTGACAGTTTTTCATGTGGAAGTATTTTTCTTTCCTCCCTCTAATTTTTCTCTTAATCATTTTGTATATCTTGTGTCTGGAAATTCTGGGCTTTTTACATAATAGTAACAATACATAATTTCTTTCTTATCCTCAATAGTCCACTCTTATTCTCAAAAGTCCACTCTATTGTCTTTACAGCTCTTCTTAGGCCAATCAATTTTTGTGATTTTTGTGGATTGCTACTTTCTTCTACAACAGGGGGGCCATCCTCCCCCTGGGCCTGGCCTGGCCCCGCCCCATTGTAGGAATGTTTCCATATCTTGAGGATTCTACACTATTTTTTCCAGTCCTGGAATCACTGCACCTACCAGGATTGGGCACTTTTTTATCCTGGGTCTTGTGCACCCAGCTATCTTTTTTGTTTTTGTCTTACTTCTGTCCATGATATATGCTATATAAAAACAGTTTATATATCAGTGTCGCCTAGGTGAGATTTTGTGAGAAACAGGGTCCACCTTGCGAAGGTACTCACCAAGACTTGAAGATTAATTAAATTTCAGCACTCCTCCTCTCCTTTGCTTGCTGACTTTTCATCTCTCCATTAGGACCCCTTTCATCTCTCCATTAAGACCCCTTTCATCTCTCCATTAGGACTATGGTCTCGCTTCCTTTATATTTCTCCAAACCTTTTGGGTTTCTAATACAGTGATGGGAATGGTCCCCATTCCTAAGTCAAAGTCCGATTAAAGTTCATGAAATTAGTATTGTTTCACTCTTTGATGGCAGCCAAAAGTGCTCTTCGCAGCAACAGCAATGTGCTTAGTAATGACTCCTTCTGCAATTCATACAGAGTTACATATATTGGTAGCATATCTAAATAGGATGGTAAACTCTTCTTTATAAGGCCCATTGCTCCTACTACTATTGGGACTACCTGGGAATCCTTCTTCCACATTGCTCTCATTTCTGCTTAAAAATACTGATATTTTATGACTTTGTGTCTCTCTGTACGCAGGACTGTAATCACTGGGTGTGACGATTTCAATGATCAATGCTACTTTTGTCTTCTTTTCTTGGACCGCTATATCTGGTTCTCTAACATCTATCTTTTGAACTTTTTGTAATGGATGATACCATGTGATGTAGGCTTCATCATTTTCTATGATGCTTGGTGGTTTATGTTTCCAGTGTTTTTTCAGCCACTTCAATACCATAATGTTTGTACAATCCCCAGTGCAGCAGTCTTGCCACATTGTTATGTCTTTCAGTATACAGTCCTTCTGCCATTAGTATGTCACAAGCAAAACAAGGTATGCGACTGTCTCCAATTCGGTTTTACAAAACCTACATTTGTCTGTCTCTCCCACGCGTTCAATGGAATTTGTAAACCAGCATGTATGTAGCCCGCTATGTTGGGCCGCGAATATTGACCTTTCATCTCTTGGTTTGAATTCACCTCTCCTTAACCATTCCTATGTTTGTTCCTGATCAACATGAGGTTTTCTAAACTTGCAACTATATTTATGCATTTTCCACATTTCTTGCCTTCTCATCTGGTCCTTCACCTTATATTCTTTCTTTTGTTTTTTGGTACATTCAGTTGCTGCCTGCTTTTTATCTACTTCTGGTTTGATTTCCATTCCTGCTTGATGCCGATATGCTTCTGCTAGGCTAAGTAGAGAAGTCATCTTAGATTTATTCGCCTCATGTTTCGAAACTTTCACTATGTTTAGGCCTTGTGAGGTCAGCAGATGTCTGTGGAGTCTCATGATTACAGATCTATACATGTAATCAATTTCAAGGAGGCCCATCCCTCCTTCAGTACAGGGTATATATAATCTTGGTATGCACTGATTTTTATAGATCATTTGGTGGGCATGAAGCATCCTTCTTGTTTTAATATCTAATTTATCCAAAACATTTTGGGGCCAATCAATCACTCCAAAACTGTAAGTTAGGACAGGGAAAGTGAATTGATTTATAGCTTGGATTTTGTTCCTAGATATCAGCGCTGTTTTCAGGAATAATTTAAGTCTTCTAAAATATTTCTTACTATGTTTGATTCGCATTTGTTCATGTTTTATTGCTGATCCTTCATCAATTTCCCAAGCATTTATACACTCTCTTTCTTAAGTTCTTTTATATCACATTCTTGTGCCAAACTGATGTTTTCCTGCTTTAAAGGTTGCCTTTGCACATTTGTCAAGGGCAAATGACAAACTAATATCATCTGAAAAAAATGAAGATCTTTGTCGCTATGATAGGATTGAGATAGGACTGAGGGACCCTTTTGACTCATCTGATGTCCTTTCCAGATCCACATAACAAATTGATGCAAACAAGACTTAATTTGGTGGATGAAGCCAGAGTCAGACCTTTAGAGTTGCCCTTTCTCCCCCTCTTAGCTCAAGGCCATAGTGACCATGGACTCCTCCCTGATGGGGTGGGGGTGGGGGGCATTTCCAGGGAAAGACAATCCAAGGCACTTGGTCACCTGTGGAGACCAACCTGCATATCAATGTCCTAGAACTGAGGGGAGTGCTTCTAGCATTGCAAGTATTCCAACCTGCCCTTCAGTCAGAGATGATTGCTGTCCAGTGCGACAACATGTCCTTAGTCTGGTATATCAACAAGTAAGGGGGAACCAAGTCTTACCCATTGTATCAAGAGGCCATGAGAGTTTGGCATTGGGCGATAGATTCCAACCACTTTCTTACAGCAATGCACATTCCTGGGGATTCCAACGTAATTGTGGACAAACTGAGCAGATGCATTCTCCTGCCTCACGAGTAGTCCTTCAATCCTATCATAGGGACAAAGATCTTCAGTTGCTGGGGGCAGCCTTGCTGCAACCTATTCACATCCCATCCCCTGCAAACCACAAATGCAGCAACTATTTTGCCCTAATTCCCCCTCAGGGGGAGTTACTGAGGGACGATCTAGTTCACAACTGGCCCACAGGACTTCTTTATGCCTTCCCCTCCCCTTCCTCTGATCCAAGAATTTCTAAAGAAGGCTCCTCAGTTGAGAAGCAAAGTAATCCTCATTGCACTCTATTGGCCATGACAAGATTGTTTTCCCTTTCTCTGGCCTCATCTAGTACATCAACCATGGATTCTGGATCCAAGTCTGGGATTGCTATTGCACCCTCAAAGGTTGATACATCCAGACATATTGAGCCTCAAGTTGACAGCTTGGTTCTTCCATTTCCAGTAATTGCCAGGCAAAATAACCTATCTTCCCCTGTATGTCACATTCTTCAGGCTTCCCATAAACCATTCACCAAGAAATTTATCTCAGCAAGTGGAGAAGATTCATAATCTGGTCTCAAGAGAAGGGAATAGATCCTTTTTCAGCTCCTCTTACTTCAGTACTGGACTTTTTATCAAACCTTCTCCATTCAGGGGCATCAGCTTCAATGGTATGAGTTCCCCATGGTGGCTATTTCTAACTACCACAGTGGCTTCCATGACTCATCCTTAATCTCTCATCATCTCTGTAAAACCTTTCTGAAAGGTGTCACACACATTAGACCACCTTTCAAAGAATCAATCGAGCCTTGGAACTTGACACTAGTTCTACAATCTTTGATTTGTCCTTCTTTTGAACCTACTGCCTCTACTGATATAACATTTTTATCCTGGAAAACTTTATTCTTCGTAGCCATTACCTCAGCAAGACAAATATCTGAACTACAAGCCTTATGCATAAAATGTCCGTACATGGTCTTTCATAAGGACGGAGTATCACTCCGCATTAACCCTAGCTTTTTACCCAAAGTTATTTTCGATTTGACTATCAGGCAAACGAGTGATCTGCCAGTTTTCTTTCCAAACTTTTCTAACAAAGGGGAATATTCACTACATTTACTGGATGTGCATAGACAGTTGAGATTTTACTTGGACAAGACTAAATCACTACAAATGTCTGACCAATTATTCATATCATTTTCATGGCCAAAACTAGGAAAGTCTGTTTCCAAAGCCACTTTATCTAAATGGTTGAGAGACTGCATTTGCTTTATCTAGCAACAAAACAAACTTCTACCATCTAAGGTCAAAGTGCATCAGTCGCAACATCTGTCGCCTTTCATGCAACAGCTTCCATGGATGACATCTGCGTAGCAGCAACATGGGCCATGCTTCATACTTTTATCATTCATTATAAATTGGATTTGGTCTCTAGGGGAGAGCTTCCTTTGGTTCAATGGTGCTCAGGAATATTCTTCCATAGGGCCTCCCATGAAATAAAGTAGTTTGGGACTTTGTCCCATCAGTAAGGAATAAATGAAGATCAACAACATCAGATAAAGAAGTTATGTTCTTACTGTAATGTTCCATCTGTGTTGTTGATCTTCATTCATTCATTACTTTCCACCCACTATCCCCCTCCAAAAGACTCCTGGAGGTTCTGATTTGGTCCTACCTTATAATAGGGAATCTGCTCAGATAAAGCCTCTGCTTTTTCTCTTCCTGTATTATGGGAAAACTCGATCTGAGGTCAGAGGGGCACTATGAGTAAGGTTAGCTTGAGAGTTTTTTGGCTGGTGCGAGCTTGGTATAACAGCCGACTCAGTTGCGAGGATGGAACTGATACCCCATTAGTAATGAATGAATGAAGATCATATGCATAATAGTATCCTTTGGGAAGTTATCCATCCCTGGTAACTATCACATTGACAACACACCCTTAGATCTGACCCAGTAGTCATGGACTTAGGGATGCACATAGATAGTAATCTAGCCTTTGATCATCATGTGTCTACAGTGGTGAGAAAATCATTCTATGTTGCGCAACTTATGAACAAAGGTATGGCATCTAAGTCCAATGAAGTCATTGTTCCACTGTATTCGGCATTCATCAGACCTATCATTGAGCACAATGCCCCCTTTGGTCTGTACCTAACCAGGCATATCCAACAACTGAAATGTCCACAAAGGTTCCTCACTAAAAGAATACAGGGCGTAAGTAATATGTCCTATGCAGACCACTCAAGGCTCTATGCCTGTATTCTGTCTCCTACAGGCTTTTGAGGGGAGATCTATGCCTGGCATACAGGGCATTGTCAGACCCCACTCTGATGGATCTCCTGCATATCCACAAAAGAAATAGTACCAAAATTACCCACCACAGTGAAGCCCATGTTTCCTTGTGCAGCAGTGGCATCTCTGAGGTTGCCTCCCACAGAAAGGTTGGTATTCACTACATTTTGGCACAGCTGGACTTTCCCAGTAAATGAATGTTAATCAATAATAGAGAAGCTGGCAACACCAGTCAGACAGAGCATTTTGAAGTAGCACATATAAAGCCACAGTATTTACAGACTCTGGGGCTCTGTCATAGAAGCTAAGACAACCTGAATCAATGTGAATGACTAAAATGCTCTTCACTTTTTCCCTTAGAACTGCTCTAAATCTCTAATTAAGCACTCTATTTTCATTCTAAAGCCCTGCACTTGCTCGTATAAGTAATCTCATAGGTAAACACTAATAAACTAAAGCACTACATCCTCTTATACGCCTTCTAAGCACTTGCTCCCCTATTGGTTCTTTCTGATCAGTCAATAAGTAGTTCCCTATATTATTCAGGCATGTCCAAAGGTCAGTTTTGAGTTTACTCTCCAGTCCAGCTGGTGAATCTGGGAATCTTGAGGCAATGTTACAACTGCCTTATGTATACAGACCACCCTCTCCTCTTCCCAACAAGCTCAAATATATGTGAGAGATGCAACTATATAGCCAAACTGGAGGCTAAGCTCTCTCAACCCAGTACTGGCACAGCCTGTCAGGAGGAGAAGATAACCACACACACCACAAATCCAGTCTCACATAGACCTATCGCATCAGCAAACCAAACACATAAACACACAAAAACATACTCAGAGGCTCTAAATAAAAATCTGTCTAAGCAGCAGAGACCTCCAAACCAGACATCCAAGCAACACATACCACGAAACAATATCCACGTAGCACATAGCTCACAAAGTCAGTGTGCCACACAGTCACAGCCCTTAAGGATAAACAACACACCTAATAAACTTGTAATAGGTGACTCTATTGTCAGACACACTGACATCCCACTCACCAGGCTGAACAAGGAGGTCACTGTAAGCTGCCTGTCGGGTGCCAGGATGTGCCACATAACACAAGCACTCAGGTCACTCCAAAGCAAGTATAAATATGACTCCGTCATTGTCCATGCTGGTGTGAATAACCTGAGACGTACCTCCCTGGACTACATGAAAAAAGACGTACAGGAGCTCTTTGATCATGTAGCCCAGGCTGGTATGACCCTGACCTTGAGTAGCATCTTACCCTCACCAAGAATGATGCCACAGTATAAAGACAAAATGATAAATTTTAACAATTGGCTAAAGTATTGTTGTCATTCAAAGGGGATCCAGTGTCTGTCAGCCTGGGATGACATGCTCGACAAGCCACATTGCTTTGCTAGGGACGGCTTGCACCTGTCACCCCTGGGTTTTCGAATACTGGCAAAGGCTCCTGCCTCCCCCATAGTGCCTTTTTTAGTCAAGGCTCAAAAGACAAACCCACCCCCATAGACAACACAAAGAAAAAAAAACTAAGGGTAATGCTGCTCGACGCCAGAAGTCTAAACCTCAAGATGCATGCACTCGAGACTCTCCTCAGTATGGAGAATATCGATATCTATGCAGTAACAGAAACCTGGTTCAAGGCTCCCGAGAGCACCCCAGCACTAACAGGTTATACTTCATACCATGCTTTCCGGCCCCAAAACTCAGACAGAACCACAAAAGGAGGGGGAGTATCCATATTTATCAAAGATACCCACACCTCCAGGTTAGTGGCACTTCACGAAGCATCGGAGACCATCCATGTGAATCTAACAGTGGGCAAAACTGCCTTTCAGTTTGTAGCCTGCTACAGACCACCCTCCCAAACACAGGAACCTCACTCGGCTTTCCTGAGAACACTGGAGAATATGAAGGTCTCTCCAAACACTATTATATTGGGTGACTTCAACTACCCAAACTTCGATTGGGAAAACTACTCAAGCCCAAACACCCTCGCCCAACGGTTCCTAGAATTTATAAACTCAAATGCTATGGAACAACTGGTCACCACTCCCACAAGAGGGGAAAACATATTGGATCTGGTCATCACCAACATGGGGTCTCTATGTTCCACACCAGAGGTATACCCCTCATTGGTAAGATCAGACCATAAACAAATCTCACTGGACATCCATATTCCATCCCCACCCCTAGCAAAGGAAACCACGGTGAAGAACTTCTCAAAAGCAAACTTCACACTTCTCAAAACTGAGGTGGAATCCTTCAAAGCCCCTGGGCCAGTGGAAAATACGGCCCAAAATGCAGAATCCTTTACAAAAGCATTCTATGCACACCTACAGGAATGCATGGAGCATGCTATCCCACATAAAACCAAGACTCACTCCTCCAAAGGCAGGAGACCATAAATAAGCTATACAACAGAAGGAGAAAGCTACTACATGACAGAGAAAAATCCCAAAAAGGGAAGGCGTCACTGATCAGTACTAGCAAGAAACTACGATCCCTCATAAAATCATCTAAGGCCAGCTTCGAAAGAAAAATTGCACAAGACACTAAAGATAATCACAAGGCCTTCTTTAGTTATGTCATAAACCTGGGAGGCAACTCCCAGATATGCTCTGAGTTAGTGCAAAATGACAAAAAATACACTGAACCCACAGACATTGCCAACATCCTGGCAGAAAGGTTCAGTGCAAACTTCTCCCCCCTTCCCCCGCAAAAGAGCAAATGTCTATCCCAACAGAGTGTAGCCTTCCTGAGATCACAGATGCACAGGTGAGAGCTGCCCTCTCCAAAGCAAAAAACACAGCATCAATGGGACCAGACGGTGTCCCAGGCTGCATCTTACACAAGCTCAAAGAAGAGCTAAACCCTCATATAAAGTCACTGTTCAATCTCAGCCTTACTACAGGATATGTACCCAAGGAATGGCATACAGCAACAGTGGTCCCACTCCACAAAGGTGGTGCCACAACAGACCCTGGAAACTATCACCCTATAAGTCTGACTAGCCTGGTCTGCAAAGCTATGGAGCGCATCATCATGGAAATCATAAACAAAGACATTGGGAACTTCCAGACACTGGATCCTACCCAATTCGGCTTTGTTAAGGGCAGATCTTGCCTCTTGAACCTGGTCGACTTCTTTGAAACAGTTATCAAAGCCATAGATGAAGGGAAGGTAGTCCACACAGCCTACCTGGATCTTGCAAAAGCCTTCGACACAATACCCCACTCGGGCATCATAAATAAGCTCACCAGCTTAAATATCAACCCCTATGTCACAAGATGGGTTGCAAACTGGCTCAGGGATAGAACCCACATGGTCAGAATAGCAGGTGCCATGTCAGACTCTAAACCAGTTACAAGTGGTGTCCCACAAGGCTCAATCCTGGGACCTCTCTTGTTAGGTATATATTTCTCCGAGGTACAGGCTAACACGGGTGGACTATGGCTGACCAAGTTTGCAGATGACTGCAAACTGGGTGCCGTAATCGACTCTCCGGCTGACACAAGCATCCTCCAAAAGGGTCTCACAGAGATGGATAACTGGTGTCAGAGCCATGGCCTAAAGCTAAATGCCAAAAAGTGCATAGTCATCCCCTTTGGGAAAAACAAAGTGCCCACAAATTACCACATAGGTGGTAATCCATTAAGTACAGAAGAAGTGATTAGGGACCTGGGGACCCAAGTAGATAGCAATCTCTCCTTTGACAATCACATTGCCAAAGTGGTTAGAAAGACCTTCTATATAGCCCACCTTATCACGAAAGGGTTCACATCTAGATCAAGAGAGGTCATTGTGCCCCTCTACTCATCACTTATCAGGCCCATAATTGAGTACAATGCCCCGTTTGGGATGAACCTTACCCGACACCTGCAGCAACTGGAAAGACCCCAAAAGTATCTCACCAAGAGGATCAAGGGGCTCAAACAGATGCCCTATGCAGTTCGGCTAAAGAAACTCCAGCTCTACTCAGTTGCGTACCGCCTACTCAGAGGCGATCTGTGTCTGACGTATAAAGCCATGTCCAACCCAGAATTAATGGACATGCTTCACCTAAGGAAATACAAATCCCTTAGAGCTACATGCTCCAGGGACTTGAACCTCAGCACAGAAATAAATAGGACATGCTGGAGGGACAGATTCATATCCCAGAGGCTCTCCTCACTCTGGAACAAAATCTCAATCCATGTTAGGCAGAGCCCCTCACTGACCCTCTTCAAGAGAAATCTTGACGAGTGGATGGGAGATTGTAAGTTTACCCTTGGGATCTCTTCTGTGTCCCTGCTTGACAGAGGTACAGTATACTAACCTTAAAAGGGCTACCTTCTGTGACCTACTATACAGAGGCACAGTCAACTAATCTAAAAGGGTGGCGAAAGCCAAACACACTCTGGCTAGGCTTATAAATGCCCTAGGGCAGATAGCCTAGTATCGACCTATGAACCTATAAAAAATATTTTTGACAACTACAAGTGTATACCATGTTTTCCCTGTTTGTGAGCCCACCACTGAAGTGGGCTCCCATTATGTGATAAAGGCTGGTAAAATGGTAGGGGACACAGAGCAGGCATTACCAAAAGAAACTATGAAGTTGTCATTCTGTGCAGACATTTATTCAAGCCACTCAGGGTACTCTCTATTTCTTCCATCTCATTACTTTATGAATATACAGTGGATTGTTCTGCCTGCCGCAGGATTTTTTGCAGGGGGGGTGGGGTGGCAAACCCAAGCCCCGCCCATACAGCACCACCCCCTCTGCTGCCCCCGCCCACACAGCCCCACCCCACCCCCGCCCATGCAGTCATTCCAGTGTCCCATTACTATTTCTCCCTATTTGTCATAGACACTGTTTAAATCTCTCCGTGTGCATACTGTTTTATGCTTTACTTCTACAATGATTACAGATATTTGGATTTCATGTACAACTTTTATTTCAAAGTTTATAGCACAAACACTGATAGATATTTACTAAACCTAAACAAAGCAATAGTCTTACAATGAATAGAGACTTAGCATTAAAACTTTTCTACCTTTGAAACCCATATTCACTGAAACAACATTGAAACCCGCATTCAAAGAAAATGCATCTGGCCAGTGGCAGGGTAAGTTTACCTTTGGGCTGTTTTCAAATCATAGGCTCTTTGCACACATTTTTAGAAGGAATCAAAAGTTATTTGATTCACTTTCCTGACTGTATTAATTATACTATATAATAATTGAATTATATCCCTTGTATAATACAGCACCACTTGCTAGAGTGTGTTTTAAATTTATAGTTCTGAACATTTTTCCTTTAAGCAATGAAACAAATCATATGAACCAATAATGACAACCTGCCCAATTCAGAACATTTCAACCATAAAGGGCCACTCAAACTTCTGTCATACAATCCAGCAATATCAATCCATATGCAGAGAATCTCTGCAGAAGTAAAAGTCATCTGAATAATTCCACATTAAAGAGATCTGAAACTAATGCAAAGGTTGTTGCTAGAAAACTTTATATTTCAGTGTTTCATCTACAAATTCAGTGCCTACTGATCTTAAAGAATAAATTGCCCATGCTACATTAAAAAAAATGGTAAGTTGGTATACTGCAATAGGGAATGGGTGGCAAGTTGAAAAACTGGTTCATAGTTACTAGGCATTTCCTCCAAAGGAGGACATTCTCAGGACTGCAGCACCCCATCCACTTAAAATACAAATCTATATGCTGTGGGAGTAGAACCTATAGCCCTCTACATCAAGATGCAAGTATGCTACCTACTGTGCTACTAACACTGCTTTCAAATTCTATACCACAACAGTGATACCATTTGCTTATCAAAACAGTTGCACATTTTAAGCAGGCTTAGCATGAGCAGCAGTAAACTTCTCTTCCCTTGAAGCTCACAAGTCCTTAAAAATACACTTGAAAATAAATTCCACCTGCTAATTCCAACTAGGGCATTTCACACTCTCACACACACAACCCTCATCGTCTTAGTGCAAGAAATCTGGACAAAGCCTAAAATAAACAGGGACAGATTATAAATATTGCCCTCATGAACTTAGAAAGTTGCTAAAAATAACAGAATTTGTTAGTATGCATTTTTCTAAAGGATATGATGTCTAAAACTCAAACATCTGTAATTATTTAGCAACTTCAATCCTTTTAGGAGGAATATGGAGCAAAAGTCTGGACATTCTGCAAAAACCTGGACAGCTGAGGGGTATGCTACCTCACTTTTATACACACACACACACACACACACACACACACACACACACACACACACACACACACACACACACACACACACACACACACACCATACCTCTCAATCTCTTAGCACAAGAAATCTGGACAAAGCCTGTTATAATGTTGGGGACCAGGGCCCAAAACTAGGGACCCATTTAGAAAGTTGCTATAATAACAGGATTTGTGTTAGAATGCATTTTCTAAAGGATGAAGTCTGAAGCTCAAATACATGTCATTATTTAGTAACTTTAATCCTTAGCTCATCCCAGTGATTTATCAAGAAAAAAAATATTTTTTATGAGGAACAGACCAAAAATATAAAGCAAAAATCTGGACATTCTGTGAAAATCTTTACAGTTCCAAGGTATGACAAACACATACATTCCCATACTTCCTTAGAAAGTGGATAGAACAACAAGTTTTGTATTAGTATGCATTTTCTGAGGATATGAAGCCTAAAACTCAAATGTCTGCCAATATTTTCTGACTTCAATCCTCAGTGATTTGCAAGAAAAAACACAATTTTATGAGAAACAAACCGAAAATATGAGGCAGAAATCTGGATAATTGTGAGGTATGACCCCTCCTTACTTACTTACACACACACACACACACACACACACACACACACACACACAGACCTACCTCCTTCTTTCAAACACACACACAAAATCGCACACACACACACACACACACACACACACACACACACACACACACACACACACCAACTTCCCTCCCTCTTACAAACACACACACCTCCATCCCTCCCTCCTACAAACGCACACACACCTCCCTCCCTCCCTCTTACAAACACACACACACACACATCTCCCTCCCTCTTACAAACACACATACACACACACCCATACCTTTCCTACCTATTTCTTTACACACACACACACACACACACACACACACACACACACACACACACACACACACACACACACACACCCATACCTTTTCCTACCTATTTTTTACACAAACACACCCATACCTTTCCCTACCTCTTTTACACACACACACACACACACACACACACACACACACACACACACACACACACACACACACACACACACACACACACACACTCATACCTTTCCCTACCTATTTCTTACACACACACACACACACACCCATACCTTTCCCTATTTCTTACACACACACACACACACACACACACACACATCTTTCCCTACCTATTTCTTACACACACACACACACACACACACACACACACACACACACACACACACACACACACACACACACACACACACACACCCATACCTTTCCCTACCTATTTCTTACATACACACACACCCATACCTTTCCCTACCTATTTCTTACACACACGCACACCCATACCTTTCCCTACCTATTTCTTACACACACACACACCCATACCTTTCCCTACCTATTTCTTACACACACACACACACACACACACACACACACACACACACACACACACACACACACACACACACACACACACACACACACACACATTACCCTACCTATTTCTTACACACACACACACACACACACACACACACACACACACACACACACACACACACACACACCCATACCTTTCCCTACCTATTTCTTACATACACACACACCCATACCTTTCCCTACCTATTTCTTACACACACACCCATACCTTTCCCTGCCTATTTCATACACGCACACACACCCATACCTTTCCCTACCTATTTCTTACACACACACACACACACACACACACACACACACACACACACACACACACACACACACACACACACACACCTTCCCTACCTATTTCTTACACACACACACACACACACACACACACACACACACACACACACACACACACACACCCATACCTTTCCCTACCTATTTCTTACACACACAATCAAATGAATGACCTGGCAGCAAAAGCAGCATTACACTTGAATGAATGGACCTGGCAGCACATGCAGCATTGAATTCACACACACAAGCAGCATTGAATAACCTGGCAACACTGAATGAACAACCTGGCAGCAAAAGCGGCTTTGAATGCACACACACAGCAGCACTGAATGAACGACCTGGCAGTAAAAGCAGCATTGAATGAAGCAAAAATTAACACACAATTGAATTTGAATTATCAAAGAAGAACTCACAGACTTGTTCTCCCGCGAAGCATTTCAAATTGTGAGCGGACAACAATGCATCTTATTCGCCCAGGGCGCGAAGCATTTCAAATTGTGAGCGGATGACAACGCATGCATGGATGTGATGCATTATGGGACTGGCCCCGTATCCTTTCTTAAAGAAGAATGCCAAGTCTTTCCTTAAAGAAGAATGCCAAAGTATTTATTTATTTTTTTTTAATAAAAGAAAATTAATCTCCAGGCCAGCCGGTTCCAGGGGGGAGTGCAAGTGCACCCCCTTGCACCTGCCTGCGGGCGCCCTTGGGAGCAATGCATTTCATCCACTTTCTGAAACTCTGTAGTGATAGCACATTGAGCTTTTAAGTTGCATATAATTTGTAATGCAATGTGGTAAACAGAAAATAAAAAAAATGCTGTGCCTATTAAACCAGCTTTAGGAGAGTTCAGATTTTATAGTATTCTTGAATAAGATCACTAAAATTCTTACTGGGTGGTACCCATGCTGAACAGTTTTACAGATGACCTCCCTGAAGCACTGTTTGTACATCAGGGCCAGGGTTAATTCTTTAGCAATGTAGAACAATAGTCTGTCAGATGCCTACCACTGAAAGCTGACTTAGCTGTTGAGTGGTTACAATGTCACAGTGCACCTTTCTTCAATCACATTCTGATTAGTCCTCCTCTACCAACAGTAATACATCCTGTACTGCTCATCTAAGGACATAATTGTGGTGCCCTTTTCTCATATAACAAACAGCAGTAGGACTCACCACAGCAATAAACTGAAGGGGGTGTTATGTAAAGAGCACATCAATGAGCAGTAAAATCTATTATATCTTTTTCCATTAGAGGTGTCGCAGGCTGTGTCTTGCACGAACTACAGAACGAACTAACCCCCCACCTAAACACGCTGTTCAGCCTCAGCTTCTCCACAGACTACATGCCCATAGAATGGCACTCAGCAACAGTTATTCCGCTCCACAAAGGAGGGGCCACAACTGACCCTGCTAACTATCACCCCATAAGCCTGACTAGCCTGGTCTGCAAGGCTATGGAGCGCATCATCATGGAACTCGTTAACAAAGACATTGGGAACCTCCAAACACTTGACCTGACCCAGTTCGGCTTTGTTAAGGGCAGATCATGCCTACTAAACCTGGCTGACTTCTTCGAGACTGTCACTAAGGCCACAGATGAGGGAAAGGTGGTTCACACAGCCTACCTTGATCTCGCCAAGGCGTTCAACACCATTCCTCACTCGGGTATTATAGAAAAACTCATCAGCCTGAACATAAACCCCTACATCACAAGATGGGTTGCCAACTGGCTTACAGACAGAACTCACATGGCAAGAATAGTGGGCACCAGGTCTGACTCTAAACCAGTCACAAGTGGTGTCCTGCAAGGCTCGGTTCTGAGACCCCTACTGTTCGGCATATATTTCTCAGAAGTACAGGCAAACACAGGAGGACTATGGCTAACCAAGTTCGCCAATGACTGCAAACTGGGAGCCATAACTGACTCTCCGGCTGAAACGGACATCCTTCAAAAAGGCCTTACTGAGACAGGCACCTGGTGTCAAAGTCATGGCCTCAAGCTAAATGCCAAAAAATGAACTAAGATTGTTTGTAAATATGATAAAGAGAAGAGGACCAAGTATAGAACCTTGAGGTACACCCACAGAGATGAGAAGAAGAGGGGAAGGAGAGTTTTCCCATTTTGTAGCCTGTTGTCGATTGGAAAGATAGCTATGGAACCAAGTTAGTGATGATGGACTGAGGCTATAAGAAGACAGTTTATTAAGTAGTAGCTGGTGGGATATTGTGCATTGGGCATATCAAGAAATATATGGATGAAACAAGCTGGCCTCCATTCATTAGACGATGAATGAAGTTAGTGAAGGTTAGTAGGGCATTGCTGGTACTATGTTTAGGTCTAAAGCTGTGCTGAGCCATGTTGATAGCTGTGTTTAGAACTGGAAAGTAGATTATTACTAAGGAAATAGCTAATGAGTTGGTTGTGGTATGGTGAAAAAAGATTTTCAAATGTCATGGACAGTAGGTTCTTGGATTTACCTGTTTACAAGTATAGAGAAAGGGTAGGCTATTGAGTGAGCTGCAAATTTAAGAAAGAGGGGAGGGAGGTTATTTGCAGAGAGGGAGCATGGTTTTAGTTTAAGTAGAAGACATTTTATGTAGGCAGTAGGGAAAGGGTTTAGAGAGAAAGGGGTGGTATTGGTGGTAATAGTAGAGGTGGGTGGAAGATTTTTACTTTGGTCAGTGCTAATAAGTTTACAAACTGATTCAATAAAATAAGAGTTTAGTAGAGTGGTGGTTTCTTTAGGAGTATTGTTTGGATAGAGGTTTGGGGTAGTGGGTCTTTCAGGGTGTAGGATCTTGTTAATGGTGCACCAGAATTTTTTAGGGTTAGAGTTGTGGGTGAATTGGGTATTACAGTGGACTATTTTCTTATCTTTATTAATATGTTTTTTGTGAGATTTCTGACCTCTTTATATTTTTGGAGTAATACAGCAGATTTAGTTTTTTGCCAAAGTTTCAAGGTGCTATCCCATTTTTTTCATATGAGTGAGGGTGTCCTTAGAAAGCCAATGGGTATGGGTTGTTTTAATCCTAACTGTCCTTAGTGGTGCTAGGGTGTTAAGGACATCAAGGAAAATACGGTTGAATTCTAGAACTGCATCATTGAGAGGAAGGTCTTTGAGTCTGGACCAGTTAATGGATGAAAGGCTATTACTGAATGTTTGGATATCAAAGGAGGAGAGGTTGTGATGGTCTGTGTAAAGGCGAGCCTTGGATATACGTAGGAAGTGCCTATGTACAAAGATGGGGAGGTGGTCACTTAGGGAGTTGGGAAGTGTGCCAGGGTTTGTTATAAGTTTGGATCAGAGGTAAAGATCCAATCTAGGGTGGTATTGTTTTTATTAAAGCGAGTGGGTATTGTAATGAGTTGGTTGATAGATTTTGCCAATCAATGTTGGCGTCTCTGAGCTTAATAGTCTCACAGGGATGTGGAGAGAAATCCATGAAAGGATGGGCTCAAGGATAAGCATATTATTTTTGGGTGGAATATAGATGGCTGCAATAGCAAATTTATTTGTGGGTTGAGGTGACAGTTTAGTATAAGTAGCTCAGCTGGGTGGAAGTTTGGGAGAGCAATTGGGAGGGGGGATAAGTTGACATGCTTAGAGTACATTATTGTTACTCCCCCCTTTTTAGTGTTTCTATCTAGATGGCAAATGTTGTAGTCGGGGTAAGATTTCTGAGTTAGAGATATGTGGTTTTAGCCATGTTTCAGATAGGGCTAGGATATGTGGAGAGTAATCGGCGATCCAAGAATGTAGCTCTGTAATTTTATTAAGTAGACTTTGTACGTTTATTGAGTAGATAGTGAGCTGTTTGGTAGCAGAGGGGGTGGGAGGTGATCAGTGACAAGTGACTGGAAGTTTAGTGGTGGGATGAGTGGGAATGGGAGGGCCTGGAGTAGTGACGGTTGGTTGAGTGACAATGGGAGGGCCTGGAGAGGGGTGGGATGGCCTGGATTGGGGTGGATGTTCCCATCAAGTTAAAAGGTTGTTAGTGGGGTGGGTTTGTAAGGGTAATTGTAGTAGGTGAGAGATTTGTATTTGAGTTTAGGTGGGGTAGGAGATAGTGAGAATATTTTGAATTTAGGGAATTGTATACTGGAGATATTATACAGAGAAGGAGAGATTAAGAAAGGTAGGAGGGTGTCTGTATTAGTTGTGGGAAAAGTGAGTGTAGGAGATGGCTAGGAATAATTTACTTGTACATGGTAGGAAGTTAGGAATGAGAAATAGAGCAGTAGAGGGCTTATGAGGTAGAGTTGAAGTATGATTGGGAAGAGAATTAGGGGGAGAAAGTAGTAAGTGTGAAAGAGAGATGAAGAGAGTTTGTAGGGTTTTTGTTTGGGAGGAAGAAAAGTAAAATGAAGAGAGGGAATTATAGTATGAAGGAAAGTAAAAAAAGTCAGATGAGAGCTGCTTAAGATAAATAGGTGGGTAGATCATTGAAGGATGGGAGACGGATGGAAGGCGGGGTCAGCGGGGTTTAGATTGGGTGCAGAAATTTTGTGATTGGTTAGTGGATGGTTCTATGCAATGTGAGAGAGAGAGTATAAATGTAAGAAAAGTGGGTGTGTGTGGGAATGGGGTAGGGTATGGGAGAGGAGTGAGCCTGAGCGAAGTGAGGGCAAATAGAGCAGGTAGAACCTGGTCAAGATTGATTGCAAAAAACAATCAGGAACACCAATTACACCAGGTCAGCGCAGCACAAAAATATAGTGGTAAGCTGTGCAGTTAGTAATTAAAGATGGATATCAGTCTGCACAAATCATTTAGGGCATACAAGATCCTAAGTAGCAAATAATGAAGAATGATAACTGCTACCTTAGATCAGAAGGCTACAGTCATGATACTTTTAGGTAGTTGTAGAGATACGTTGTGGGAGGGAGGATAAGATAACGGTTAGGTGGGGGAGGGAATACCAGGAATATGGTCTTAGCTTAGTGGCATACCACAATAACAAAGTCAGCTGTGGTTAGAAAATACGATTCAGTTCAAAAATAACACGGCAGGGAAGTACTTCAATGGTAATGACTGTCTTCCTGAAACAGAAAGGTCACAGGCAGAGAGTTCTGAGGTGGGCAATAGCTGTATCCAAGACCTAAGGTGAGGGGCTTGTAGAGTGGATGGTAAGTCATTGGAAAGGCTGAAGGGAAAAGGGAGAGAATATGTGGTTAAGTTAGTACAGAAAGTCAGTAAACAGAGATTGTCATCAGAAGCACTAGTTTAAACATGTCAACCAAAACATTAATCAAACAAACTTTTATGTAACATTAATATAACATAAGTAAAAGCATAACAATATATCACACAGTATCAGCCTAATAAAAAGTTAGACTTGCAATAGAATGAATTGTAGCAGTAAGATGAGTGAGAATTAACTATGCACTAACAGTGCTGGAACATATAAGCACTGTCGGTAGTCTCTAAAAACCTATTCTTAACTGCCGTTAACAACAACTACAAGATATGTTTCAGATAGGCCCCTTAAACAATAGTAGTGATAGACCAATATAAAAAAACTGGACAGTTTAATGACTACTTCAGCCCACAAGTATGTAATGACAGTTAGACTGCCAAAGGTACGTTGTTAAGCAGCAACAAGTGCACAAGTCCCTTGCTTGCTCCACTGAAATGCAAGGATCACTAATACGTGACCACAATTCTTACTGGTTATATATTCTTTCGAGTTGTTCACTGAGGTAGATTATCATACATAGCTGACCCTTATTCCATTCTCAAGTAGACTTAAAATAACAGCAGAGTAAAAATACTTATGTGGTGAGCACACACCACACAGGACAGAAAGGGGATGTAGTTACTCTTATGGTATTTTAAAAATGGCACCTGTGGAGTGAACTACAATTTAATAGCTCTGATCAGATGTAAAGATGGGGGGGGGGGCAGGCTAATGTAGCTTGAATACCTGTGGTGTGGCTAACCTCGCGGTAAATGTAAAATGAAACCTGGTCAAGACCGACTGCAAAAAACAATCAGGAATACCAATTACACCAGGTCAGTGCAGCACAAAAACATAAGAGTAGTTGCTTTTCAAGCTGTGTAGTTAGTAATTATCGATGGGTATCATTCTGCGCAAATCATTTAGAATTCAGCCATACAAGATCCTAAGTGGCAAAGCATGAAGAATGATAACTGCTGTTACAAAGGAAAACTGCTACCTTAGAGCAGAAGGCTACAGTCATGGTACTTTAAGGTAGTTGTAGGAAAAAGTTGCAGGAGGGAGGATAAGATAAGGGTTATGTAGGGGAGAAAATACTGGGAATACAGTCCTAGCTTGATGGCATGCCACAATAGCAAAGTCAGCTGTGGTTAGAAAACACTATTCAGTTCAAAAATAACAGGGCAGGGACGTACTTCAATGGCAATAGCTGTACCTGAGACCCAAGGTAAGGGGCTTGTAGAGTGGATGGTAAGTCATTGGAAAGGCTGATGGGAAAAGGGAGAGAATATGTGGTTAAGATAGTACAGAAAGTCCGGATACAGAGATTGTCACCAGAAGCACTAGTTTAAACATGTCAACCAAAATATTAATCAAACAAACTTTTATGCAGCATTAATATAACATAAGTAAAAGCATAACAATATATTACACAGTATCAGTCTAATAAAAAGGTTAAACTTGCAATATAATTAACTGCAGCAGTAAGTTGAGTTAGAATTAATTGTGCACTAACAGTGCTGGAACATATACACACTGTCTGCAGTCTTTAAAAACCTATTCTTAACTGCCATTAACAACAATTACAAGATATGCTTCAGATAGGCCCTTTAAACAATAGTAGTGACAGATCAATATAAAAAATTGGACAGTTTAACTGGGCTTCTTTTAACACTGATACCCCATTTCACTCAATCAACATTTACAACTTCACACAACTTATAAATCTTCCAACCAGACCAAACAAGGATGGTACCTCTAGTACTATCATAGATTGGATACTGACAACCCATCCCAACCTTACCTCATATGCCGGAATACTACCCGACCCTATCAGAGACCACATGCCAGCCTTCGCAGACCACCTACCTTCTCCTATAGAAAAACACCACTACACCTAAATTCGCAACCTAACAGCCTTCAACCCTGACATTTTCTCAGACTGCCTAAAGCACACTGGTCACCTCTAAAAACCCTTCCACTAGACAGCGTTCTATCTTATTTAAACCAAACATTCCTTACCCTTCTAAATCATCTAGCTCCCCTTAGAACCAAATGCATCAAAACCAGTCCCTGCCCCTGGCTATCCTATGAAACTAAATGTATTATGCATCAACGAGACAAAAAAATGGAAACAATACCAAAAACAAAAAAACCCAACTCCCTCCTAGAATTTAAACAATTACGGAACCTGGCCAAAAAAACTAATAACTAAAAATCACAAAAGCTACTACTGCAAACTCCAATCCATGCACTCAGCCAACCCTAAAAAATGTTGGAATTCCATTTCCTCATTCTTCACCCTGGAAACAGACAACCCATAACCAGACCCTAACCTCACCAGCCTAGAAACTGCCATAAAATTCAACTCATTCTTTATAGATTCATAGCAAAACTAGCCTCTTCCTTCCCTGACCCCCTCCAACCCCACCCCCTCCTGCCCCCTCATCCCCAATCAACCTTCTCCCTCCACCCCTTTCAGCCTAACACCCATCCCCACAAACACAATAAAAAGACTTTTCCTCATGCTAAAACCCTGTTGCAACGCCCCAGACAATCTACTACCTACCTTCCTCAAACAATCTGCTGAAGCCATAGCTTATCCCATATTGATTCTTTTAAATAGATCCATACAAGGATCCTATGTCCCAACCATCTGGCTCTACACATTCATCATCCCTTTCCACAAAGGCAGTAAAAACAGACACAACCAGTTTCAGACCCATATCTATACTTTCTCCACTTTCTAAAATACTATAAAAAACTATCAATGCACAACTCATGCCATACTTAACCCTAAACAAACTCCTCTACCCTACCCAACACGGCTTTCACCCTGGTCATAGTACCATGACTGCCCTCCTTTCCTTTCTTGAAACTATCAACCCAGCACGTGACAATGGCAAATACGTATCTTCACTATTCCTAGATCTCTCAAAGGCATTTGACACCATCTGCCACTCCTTACTCCTATCCCAGCTCTCTTTCCTACATCTCTCTCCCTCAACCTTAGCCTGGTTCTCCAGCTACCTATCCAATTGCCAACAAGCTATCCAATGGAAAACATCAACCTCCTTTCTTACCAACACCCACTGGTGTTCCCCATGGATCTGTACTGGGCCCTCTCCTCTTTAACATATTCATAAACAACTTCCACCACTCCATCCCCAAAGCCTCAGTTATCCAGTATTCAGATGACTTCACCATCATCTGCTCAGCCTCCTGCCCCTCTGAACCTGGATGCAATCCAATCACCTAGCCCTAAACGGTAACAAAACAAAACTAATGATTTTTACTCCTACCCAAAACTCCAATTTTGACAGAAACTTATTCTCCATTATAAGCCAAAATAACACCCTCCTACAAATCATTCCCATTACCAAGCTGTTAGGCATCATCACTGACGAAAACCTAAAATTTGACTCCCACATTTACTCCGCAATTAAGAAAACCCATCAAAATATAGGTCTCCTCTACAGACACAATGGTTATCTCAGCCCCTCCACTCGACAAGCTCTCGCATTTGCCTTCCTTCTCCCCTCTCTCATGTTTGGCGCTCCACTATTCACCAACCTCCAACTTGGCCTATGTTCCAAACTCGAATCCTACTACCCATAAAATTTGCAAATTTGCAACCAATTCAAAAAACTCATCTCATCACTGCCACTCCCTACACACCCTCAAATGGCTAGAACTTCTTAACTACCTGAAATATCTACGACTAACAACTACCCACAATCTCATCTTCAAACTGGCAGACTGTCCTTCTATTGCCACTTCCCTAATACCCTACATACCCAACCGCTCCCTCAGATCTAAGAGCCCAAACCTCCTACAAGTGCACAAACCCTCTTACCCCCCCCCCCCAGGCCAACTACTACTATCCTGCACCATAGCTATACTGTGGAACTCTTTTCCCTCTCCACTACGCAGTATACCAAATAACAATTTCAAATCCCTCCTGCACTCATATCTATCCTCCAAATGGGAATATGCTTCTCATGCTCCTACCTAAGAAACCCCCTAACTTGTAAATCCTACACCACTCTTATAAGGATTCCGATTACTTCACTATCCTACTGTACAACTTTCAATTTTCGATTCTTATCTCTAACTCACTAATACACTCATGTTACACATAAGCTATTTGCTTCAAACACTTTTAAACATGGAACTTTCTAAGTCAATAACTAACCTCTGTGCTAGCTTTACTAGGAATGTTTAAATGCTTCAAATTAAATCTTCAAAGATAAATTCCTATCAACAATGTACTATCTTAGCCAGCATTATTTAATGTTTAAAAATTGTTTTATCATAAGATAATTTTTCCATCTAATATGTAACCTCTATGTAATGAATGTTATGCATGAAAGCCTCTGGGTTATTAGTATTATTATTTTAAAATATGTAACCTCTCTCACTATGAATGTAACTGCTTGTGGAGCATTTCTCCCTTGGCCTCAACTTAAAATGGGTTGCTCCAACCCAGTGGACTCTCCCGGTCAACAAATGTAAATAAATAAATAAACAAATATTTCAGCCCACAAGTATGCAATGACAGTTAGACTACTAAAGGTACACTGTTAAGCAGCAACGTGTCCCTTGCTTGCTCAGCTGAAATGCAAGGATCGTTAATACATGACCACAATTCTTACTAGTCATATATCCTCTTGAGTGGTTCACTGAGGTAGATTATCATACATAGCTGACCCTTATTCCATTCTCAAGTAGACTTAAAATAACAGCAGAGTAAAAACACTTTGCGTGGTGAGCACACTTCGCACAGGACAGAAAGGGGATGTAGTTACTCCTATATTTTTCTGAAAATGGCACCAGAGGAGTGAACTAGAATTTAATATCTCTGATCAGATGTAAAGCGGGGGTGAGGCTTGAATACCTGAGGTGCAGTTAAACTCACGGTAAATGTAAAATGAGAACCTGGACAAGACCAATTACAAAAACTAGTCAGGAATACCAATTATACCACATCAGTGCAGCACAAAAATATAGGGGTAGTTGCTTTTCAGGCTGTGCAGTTAGTAATTAAATTGGATATCAGTCTGCACAAATCATTTAGCATACGGGCATACAAGATCCTAAGTGGCAAAGCATGAAGAATGATAGCTGTTGTTACAAGAAAAACTGCTACCTTAGAGCAGAAGGCTACAGTCATGGTACTTTTAGGTAGTTGTAGAGCTAAGCTGCAGGAGGGAAGATAAGGTAAGGGTTAGGTGGGGAGGGGATGCAGGGAATATAGTCCTAGCTTAGTGTGCACGCGACAATAGAAAGTCAACTGTGGTTAGAAGACACTATTTAGTTCAAAAATTAACAGGGCAGGAATGTACTTCTTTGGTAAAGACTGTCTTCCCAAAACAGAAAGGTCACAGGCAGAGAGTTCTGAGGTGGGCAATAGCTGTATCTGAGACCTAAGGTAAGGGGCTTGTACAGTAGATGCTAAGTCATTAGAAAGGATAGTTGGTAATGAGTGTCTTCCTGAAACAGAAAGATCATAGGCAGAAAGTTCTGAGGTGGGCAATAACTGTACCCAGGACCCAAGGTGAGGGGCCTTAAAGGCAGACAAAGTTTTACTTTTCTTGATCTGCAGTGCAACTTATTCCATAGGCTGGGAGTATGTTGAGTTAAGAATATATATTTCCAGCAGTCCTGCTTGCTTGTTTGTTTTTCTTTTTTTTACAAGCAGCATATTCAATTGACTTATCACTTATGATATAAGCAATCATACACTTACATAAATGAAAACCAAGCATGTTAACATATTTTCATTTCCAAACATTATATATCACATATAATCTCTACATAGTCACTGTCAGTCAAACATTACATAGCTCATTCAATTCCTGCCTTCCCTTAAACCTAATTTATCCTCCAAAACATTATTCTGCATGTGTTGTTCCCATGATTCCTATTTTGTCTTTGTAATTTGTTTCTACACTCTTCTAAAGATCCCACTTCTAGTTCCTTTATCTCTTTTACCATATTCACTACTTCTAATACAGTTGGTTTAGACTTTGATTTCCATTTTCTTGTGATTGCCTTTTTAGTAGCCACCAGAATTAAACTCAGCAAGGTCTTATTATGTCTAGGCAATTCTAATTATGTATCACAGCTAAACATATCATTTTATTACTTACACCAATTTGCTCACCCAATATTTCTGACAGAATAATCTGTAGGGAATTGTTAAAGTATGCCAACTCAGTACACTCCCAAAAATGTATTTCTAATTGCCTCTTTCTTCCCCATCACAGTTTCAACACCTGCAATTTACCTGAGGAAAAATTCTTTGGAGTCTGCTTGCGGTATAAAAGTACCAATGCAAACATTTCCAAGCAAGGATGCAAAATCGTTTAGGCTTTCTTGCATGTTTAGGAGCCATACTTATATCCTCCCATTGTTTCTTTGTGAAGTACTCATCCAATCTCTCTTCCCAGTCCCCTCAACTTCCTCTGACTGATTCTAGAAAATATGCACTGGACTTCTTACTACACTCTGGCAACAATTTATATACATTTAAATTCTATATTAGCATAAACTTTCATTACATCTCTTCTCATTATTATACCTTTTTTCTTATCTTTTTAAATTATATATTCTTCCTGTTATCTATTTATTTACAATAACCACTTTTTTTTCTGATATTAGTTTAATGCCGTTACTCACATTATCTTCAAAATCTGCATTTAATATTCACAGTCCACACACAACATACTTACTGGACCTATTATCCACATGTTTGCCCCTTTTTGAAAAGAAAATTTAGAATTCACCCATAAACTACCCTCTAATGCCAATTTCCTTCATTTTACAGTTCATCTAACACTTCTTTCAAATATCCCAACTGCCAATGTTACATTCGTTTTTAATATTCAAAGCATTCATCTCTCCTCCTTCTTTTTTCCCCAACATATTGGTTCCATCTAATTTCACACCTTTCTCCTTTACCTCTTCTAATTCTTACCTCCTCTCCATATTTAGCATGACATTACTCTTCTGATTTCCCACTTTCTCCACATTCTTCTTAGCCAAAACATCAAAATCACTTATCTCTTCATCTCATTTTTTTATTTTTTTTCTGCTTACAATGGTGAACAACTGTCTTCAATTTCCTTTTGTAACATATTTTGTCCCTTTGTAGTTCCATCAATTCTTCTTGTTCTTTTGGCTTTTCCTGGGTAGGGGGTCACCACAGCAGATTACCTGTCCGCTCATGATTGGCAGTGGAGTTTTACGGTGTTGAGTTGCTAGCCTGGCACCCAACCTTCCACAGATGGCACACACATGCACACACTCATGCCTAGGACCAATTTAGAGTGTCCAATCCACCTACAGCATGTCTTTGGGACATGGGAGGAAACCAGAATACCCGGAGGAAACCCACGCGGCCACAGGGAGGAAATGCAGACTCCACACAGAAGGCACCCCAACCAAGGATCAAACTGGAGGACCTCTTGCTGTGAGGTGGCAACGCTAACCACTGCACCACCGCGGCCTCCCTTTGTAGTTCAATCAATAATTTCTGCAATTCTTCCTGTATCATTTTCCCAAACATCATTCTAATGCTGTATGATATTTCTCTACTGCCTTGTTTATCTTTTCCTTCATTCTTACTTCCTATACCCTAGATATGACTCTGTACTCCTTTCATTCAAAATGATATGGCATTTCATCTACTTTCTGGAGAATAGATTTGTTTTGATATTGTACTTCCATACTGGAGACAATGAAGTTATTCCCACCCTCAGTTTACAGTTCAGTTAAAAAAAAAACAACCTGCCATAGCAAATATGTAGCTATAATACTTATTTCAAAATTGCAAGTTTTCAGACTCCCACAGGCAGAAATATATATATAAAATAACAGTTCAGCAATGCAATTGATAAGTACAAAATTGCAGTATTATAAGATAGTACTGCATTTTATTTTTCTGTTTATTTGTTTCATTGAATATTGTGTTAAAGATAGTACTGCATTTTATTTTTCTGTGTATTTATTTGCTCCACTGAATATTTGATCTCTCTCTCTCTCTCTCTGCAGTTAGTGAGGGTTATTATTCTCACTTCATTGATATTCAGTGTTGAACTCTTAGCCTAGAGGGTTTCTCTGTGCTTTAAGTCTTAGTCACTTATCTCTGAATTTATTTTTGCTAAATAGCTGAATATTTGAGCTGTTTGGTAAGCTGTTATATACCTACATCAACTTTATTACAAATTGAGATAAGTACAAACTTGCAGTGGTATAATATAGTACTGCATTTTATTTTTCTGTTTATTTGTTTGTTTCATTGAATATCGTGTTAAAGATAGCACTGCATTTTATTTTGCTGTGTATTTGCTTCACTGAATATTGTAATCTCTCTCTTTCTCTCTCTCTCTCTCTCTCTGCAGTTAGTTTCCTGCCCTCTCTCCCTATTCTTGTTGTGGTATTAATCTTGGTGGCATTGGAATTGCCTGCCCCTCCTGTAAATTTGTGTTTGAACACTCCTCCTGGGTCCATCTCATTTGCTCACTCAACCAAGTACAGTGAGATCATATTTTGATTTCAGACACCCCTACCAGTCCCATCTGTTCAGCTATATCCCAGCTCTATCCCAGTCTAGTGTCATTAGCTCATTCTACCTAATTCAGAGAAAACATTTGAGTAGGTCAACCCACTTAGGCCCTTAACCTTGAATCTTCTCCTGTTTCTCCTTTCTCCTTTTCCACTTTACTTTGTGTTCTGACTGAGTGTGCTTCTCAGATGATAAGTATATTTTTGGCACTTTTTAACTGTTCAGGGTTGAATTAAACAATAATTGAATTCAATTCAAAATGCAGTTTGAATAAATTGCTTAATATTGCTACACACTCAAGTGTGCTAGCTTGCATTGCACTTGAATTGTTTTTAGTGCTGTTTTAGCTGCTTTTCTGTAACAAAAAAAAATTAAGCTTGTTTTTTGCCTTTCCTGTAACTAGTCTAGTCCAGTTACAGATTTGCTGTATCTAGGACTGTTTGTAAGCTTCTGAGCCCCCCAAGCCTTTCTGTGTTGGAGGGAAGCCTTCTAGATTGTCAGCAGGAGTGGTAAGCATTAAGTAGCCTATCTACCACAATAGAAGTGGTTTCTGGCCTAGAATTTGTAGTTTATTGGCCATTTAGGCAGTTTTTCCATCTCTTTCAACTTTCTGGTCTAAAAGCCCATGTTTGCGCTTTTCCTGCCTTTCCTGTAACTAGTCTAGTCCAGATACAGATTTGCTGTATCCAGGACTGTATGTAAGCTTCTGAGCCTTCCAAGCCTTTCTGTGTTGGAGGGAAGCCTTCTAGCTTATCAGTGGGAGTGGTAAGCACTAGGTAGCCTATCTACCACAAGAGAAGTGGTTTCTGGCCTAGAATTTGTAGTTTATTGGCCATTTAGGCAGTTTTTCCATCTCTTTCAAATTTCTGGTTTAAAAGCCTGTGTTGCACTTGTTTCCCACCTTTCCTGTAACTAGCCTAGTTCAGATACAGATTTGCTGTATCCAGGACTGTTTGTAAGCTTCTGAGAGGTGCCAAAGTCTACTCTTCAATTTTTCCCTTAGATCTGCTAGTTCTCTCCTCTCCTGTACTTTTATTAGCTTATTAGTCTAGCACTTTACCATACCAGACTTCTTGTAGCAATTATTGTAGCACACAAAAGTGCTACCATCACTAACTTCTACAAGGAAACAGCTCCAGTACTTATTATTAATGCCCACCCCTCCAGGCATGTCTAAAGGTCAGCTCCCTGTGCTTTCTCCTGTTAACCTGGTGAACTTGGGCATCCTGAGGCAATGTACAGTAGCAACTGCCTCATGTACACTGACAACCTCATCTTACCTCCCAACACTCAGACTTGCGAGAGATGCACTTATATATCCAAACTGGAAGCCACGCACTCTCCAGCCAAGACCGGAATAGTTGGTCAAGAGGAGAAGGTCAACACTTGCACCACATCACATGGAACACATAGCCCTCCAGAACACACATCAGCACTGCCTTCACATAAAAACACAAACCACACACCCACCTTGGCGGAGCTTCTCAATAAAAATCTACCCAAACAGCAGAGACCTCCAAGGCAGAAACACACTCGACCACCACAACACAACACTAATTACGAGACACATAACTCTCCTAAACAGTGTGCCACTCAACCAAAACCCCTAAGGCAAAACAGCATGCCCAGTACACTAGTCATAGGTGACTTGATAGTGAGGCACACTGATGTCCCACTCACTAGGTTAAATAACAGTCAGCTGCCTGTCAGGTGCCAGGATCTGCTATATAATGCACCCACTCAGGTCCCTCAACAATAGGTACAAATATGACTCTGTCATTGTACATGTGGGTGTGAATGAACTGAGATGTACCTCCCTGGACTACATCAAAAGAGACATGGTGGAGCTCTCGGATTATGTAGCCCAGGCGAGTACGACCTTAGCCCTGAGCAGCATCCTGCCATCACCCAGAATGATACCACAGTACAAGCAGAAAATGACTGATTTCAACAATTGGCTAAGTTTCTGGTGTCATTCTAAGAGGATCCAGTATCTCTGCCTGGGATGACATGATTGACAGACCTCGATGCATTGCTAGAGATGGCCTGCATCTGTCACCCCTGGGCTTCCGAATACTGACCAAGGATCTTGCCAGCCCTATAGTGCCTTTTTTAGGTGGTGTTCCAAAGACCAAATTACCACCATAACAGCTACAAACAAATGCAATCTGAGGGTCATACTGCTCAATGCTAGAAGTCTAAATCTCAAAATGCACTTGCTTGAACCACTTCTTAAAATGGAGAACATCGAAATTTATGCTGTAAAAGAGACCTGGTTCAAGGCAGCAGAAAGCACCCCTGCACTATCAGGCTATAACTCATTCTACACCTTTCGGCCCTAGAGCTTGGACTGAAGCTCCAAACGTGGTGGTGTTTCCATATTCATAAAGGATGCGCACACCTCCAGACTGGCAGCCCAACATAATGCATCAGAGATACTTCAGGTGCAGCTAACATTAGGTAAGACAGCGATTCAGGTTGTAGCCTGTTATAGGTCCCCAACTCTGTCCCAAGGCACTCACTCCACATTCCTACGCACCCTGGAATATATTAGGGTCCAACCTAACACACTCATACTGGGCAACTTCAACTACCCCTCCATTAACTGGGAAAATTACTCATGTACCAATACACTTGCCCAACATTTCCTAGAATTCATTAATTCCAATGCCCTTGACCAGCTTGTTCTTACCCCCACTAGAGTTAACAACATCCTTGACCTGGTTATTATTAACATGGGCGACCGTTGCTCTAAACCAATAGTCAGCTCATCCCTGGTTAGATCCAACCACAAACTAATCACCTTGGAAATTCACCCCCCCCCCCCCCACACACAAAGGTAACCACCATGAAAAACATCTCCAAAACTAACTTTGGGCTCCTAAGAACAGAGGTGATTAACTTCACAGCACCCATGCAAATGGACAATAGCTGCATGACCACCGAATCATACACCAATGCATTGTACGAACACGTACACAAGTGCATGGATATTGCCATATCCAATAGAACCAAGATGCTCTCCTCCAAAAAAAAGGAAGCCAATCTGGTGGTCCCCTGCCATAAACAAACTCTACAACAGAAGGAGGAAAGTGATGCGGAATAAGGTGAAGTCCCAGCACTGGAAAAACTCCCTTATCAGCTTCAACAAAATGTTGAGATCCCTCATCAAATGCTCTAAAGCTAGCTATGAAAACAGAATTGCAGCAGATAGTAAAGAAAACTACAAGGCCTTCTATAGTTATGTAAAGGACTCCACAGCAATACCCAGATTTGCTCTGAGCTACTGCACAATGGTACCTCCTATACCAAGCCAACAGATATTGCCATTATACTGGCCGACAGATTCAGTGCCAACCCCCCCCAAAGGACCAATCACGATACCAGTAGATTGCCAGGTACCCAGTATTTCTGCTGCACAGGTTAAAACAGCACTGTCCAAGGCCAAGAATACAGCTTCTGTGGGACCTGACAATATCTCTGGCTGTGTTCTGCATGAACTACAGAGTGAAGTGGCACTGCACCTGTGTGTCCAGTTCAATCACAGCCTCACCTCAGCCTGTGTCCCTACCAAATGGTGCACTTCTATAGTCATCCCTCTCCACAAAGGCAGAGCAACTACAGACCCTGGGAACTATCGCCCCATTAGCCTGACAAGTCTGATATGCAAAGCTATGGAACACATCACCATGGACCTAATAAACAAGGATATAGGGAGTCTTCAAACTCTGGATCCCACACAGTTTGGTTTTGTGAAGGGTAGATCATGCCTGCTCAACTTGGTCGACTTTTTTGAGTCAGTCACCAGAGCTGTGGATGAAGGCAAGGTGGTTCATACAACCTACCTTGATCTGGCCAAGGCCTTTGATACCATTCCCCACTCAGGAATCATAGAAAAACTCACTAAGCTAGGCATCAACCCCTATATCACTAGGTGGGTTGCAAACTAGCTCACAGATAGAGCCCACAGCGTAAAAGTAGCTGACTCCAAGTCAGACTGCCGACCAGTCACGAGTGAAGTCCCACAGGGATCGGTCCTGGGTCCTCTCCTGTTTGGTATCTACTTATCAGAAGTCCAGTCCAACATGAAGGGACTCTGGCTGACAAAGTTCGCAGACAATTGCAACTTGGGAGCCATTATTTACTCTCCAAGTGATGTTGACATGCTACAGAAAGGCCTCACTGAGACCAACTACTGGTGTCAGAACCATGGCCTTAAGCTCAATGCCAAAAAATGTGTTGTCATCCCCTTTGGGAAAAACCCAGTTCCCATGAACTACCACATCGATGGTAGTCCACTGAACACAGAAGGTGTTATAAGAGATCTGGGAACACAGGTTAACAGTAACCTCTCTTTTGACCACCACACTTCTATGTGGCACATCTCATTACTAAGGGTTTTGCATCCAGGAAGAAAGAGGTCATTGTGTCCCTCTGCTCTTCCCTCATTAGGCCAATCATTGAGTACAATGCCCCATTTGGCATGTACCTCACTAGACACCTGCAACAACTGGAGAGGCCGCAAAAGTACCTTACAAAGAGGATCCTAGGCCTTAAACACTTTTCCTATACAGACAGTCTCAAAAAAACTCCAACTATTCTCCATCTCATATCACCTACTTAGAGGCAATTTCTGCTTGACTTATAAAGCCATGTCAGATAGAAATTCTACAGCTAAAAAAATCCTAATCCCTGCACACCACACGCTCCAGAGACATCAACCTCATTACCACAATCAACAGAACCTGCTGGAGGGACAGGTCTATAAGCCAGAGACTGCCCATGCTATGGAATAGACTTCCCATACATATCAAGCAGAGCACCTCACTGGCGCTCTTCAAGAGAAATCTTGATGAGTGGATGGGAAATAGAAAATTCACCCCGGGGATCACTCCAGTGGCTCTACTCGACAGAGGCATTGGAAAATAAGGTTGGGTGACACGATGCCAGGTAATCCTATGGGCTAGGCTTGTAAAGGCTCCAGGGCCATTACCATTAGCCTAGTACACACCTATGAACCTATGAACCTATATCTCATTGTAACCATATGAAATTCTGAGGGACTGAAATGTGACCATCAGAGCAGCAAGACTAGTTCTGTAAAAAACTAGTTCATATGCATTAAGTATGAGATTGCGGTAGTCTGGAGTATTTCACTTACTTTGTGGCACAACAGTTTTGGTGTTGGCATAAATAAGTAGTGCAGGGTGAATGTTGCAGTTCTCCATGTCAGGAAGAAGACAGTTTGCCCTCCTTTAGAATTAAAAAAAAAACTTTAACAAGGGTACCATGAGCTTTAGCATTTGCTGTTGTCTGATGTTTTTTTTTACTGCTGTGGAACTCATATTTATGTATTTTCACAATTACAATAAGCAGATTTTTTTTACATTAAGCTTTTTAGTTTTTCTTAAGAATAACAATGACCTTAGGGAGAACTTTACATTTAAGTAATGATCAGCACTGGTCACTTAAATACATTGCCAGCATACCTTTCAACTCTACAGACTTTTGCAGAATGTCCAGATTTTTAGGTTCATAGGTTCATAGGTTCATACTAGGCTATCTGCCCGAGGGCATTTATAAGCCTAGCCCATAGTTTTGTGGCTTAAGCCACCCCTTTTGTATGGGGAACTATACCCATTATTTTGCTGTGCCTCTGTCTAGCAGTGATACTGAGGTAATCCCTGGAGTATATCTGCGATCTCCCATCCATTGGTCAAGATTTCTCTTGAACAAGGCCAGCGAGGTGCTCTGCCTCACATATACCGGATTTTGTTCCACAGCATAGGAGTCTTTGGGTGATGAATCTATCCTCCAGCACGCCCTATTAATAGCCGTGTCGAGGTTTAAGTCTCCCGCCCTTGTGGCTCTGACGGATCTAGATTTTTTGAGGTGAAGCATATTCATCAACTCTGGGTTTGACATGGCCTTGTATGTCAGGCAAAGGTCACCTCTGAGCAAGCGGTAAGCGACTGAATAGAGCTGGAGTTCTTTCAGTCGGGCAGCATAGGACAGATTTTTGAGACCCTTTATCCTTTTGGTGAGGAACTTTTGTGGCCTCTCCAGCTGCTGCAAGTGTCGGGTCAGATACATTCTGAATGGGGCATTGTACTCAATCATTGGTCTGATGAGTGATGAGTACAGGGAGACTATGACCTCCCTTGATCTAGATGTGAATCCCTTCATGATGAGGTGGGCAATGTAATCATTTTTGCGTCATATTTTTGCTCATTTCCTGATAAAATGTGTGATTTTCTGGCAAATTAGGAATGAATTCACAAAATAAAGACAGCAATTTGAGTCTCAGACTTCACATCCTTCAAAAAATGCATGGTAACACAATACCTTTTATTCTAGCAACTTTGTAAGTTTATAAGAGCAATATTTAAAATGTGTCCTTATTTTTGAGGCTTTGTCCCTCCATTATTTTTGGCTTTGTCCAGATTTTTTTGTGCTAAGAAGTTGTGAGCTATGATTGCCAGTATGATTTGCATCCCATTAATTAACTTTACAGGTCAGGAGTTCTTTAATTTATATGAGGAAACCAAAGAAGTAAATGTGGTGTAAAACAGCGCATAATACAATAAGCATGAACAAGTATACATTTTTTTCTTTAAATGCTAATACAAGACAAAAATACAATAAACTTAAAAGCACTACACATTTACTAAACCAAAACACAGTATAATAAAAAGCAAGTTATCATAAATATACACATGACATATTGCAGCATGGATTGAAAATTTGTAAGTGTGTAAAGGATACTTTGCTTGCCAGCAAAACTCCTTAAATGTAATGTAGAATAAATAAAAGAAGGAAAATCAGATGTTAGCCTTTGGAAATGTTACACAATTGTGAACTGTGTGCCCTTAATTTGTGAAACAAAGGCAATTGTAGACCTTGGTTAAAACCCATTCTAGATGGCCTACCAGCACATTATCTGCAAAAAATATTATAATTATAATATTATAATTATAGAACTTGAACGTAATTATAGAATAAGTTGTAGAATGCTCTGAAGACATAATTGACTTTATAGTACCATAAACAATATAAAATGCAATGCAATACAATCCTGAAATAATAAGAAATGGTAGCTGTGATACAGTTTGTAAAAAATGTAACAGAGTGTGGCCACATCACCTGAATTTAAAAGACCTACCTTAGAGGCAACTAAAAAGTCACTTTGTTTAATACAGAATAATTGAAATAAAAAGACTGGCATAACATTTCTTTATCTGACAAGGAAGTACATGTTTATTTCTGGTAACACCAGAAGCTGAGTGTAGACCAACTCTATTACTAGTGATATGCATGATTTAAAAATAAAGTGTCAATACTCCTGACGTTCAGAAAATTACACTCAACAATATCCTCTATTCTTTTGCCTGCCCTATCAAATGCATTAGTCTACTGGGCTTCACAAGTTAAGGCTGGAAGTCTTCTGACTATTTAAAATGATTGCATGTTCCACAAGCCAAATGTGTAGCCCAAACAGTCAGACAGAAACTTAATCTGTGCAATATCATTGGGTGAAAGCAAAGAGATAATTGGGAACATATTTCTTGGGAGTGTAATGAGTTGGCAGACATTAAAAGTTCCCTGCAGACAACTCTGTCAGAAATATATTAAACTGATGTAAGTGATGCTGAGCTGTGATATAGAATCAGAATTGTCTAGACATATAGTAAGGCCTTGCTGAGTTTAATTCAACAATTACTAGTAAATGGAAATCAAAGATTAAACCAACAGTACTAGAAGTAGTGAATATAGTAACAGAGATAAAAGAACATACTATATGTATGTATATATATATATATATATATATATATGTGTATATGTGTATATATGTATATGCTCTTACATGTATATTTGCTTGAATGTATATATGGAAACTTAAACATTTATATACTCTTATTCAATTGTGAAATATCTTGCAATGCTCTACCGGGTTCTTATCTACTCTCATTGTATACTTTGCACACTTGTATTTTCAACCAAAAGGGGGAATATCCTCTTATTGTATACTAACGGCTGTAAATTCTATAATCTGTATGCTACTACTCTGTAATGTCTCTTTTGTAAAATTTTCTTCTCTCTGTAAACTTATGGAGTTTTTCTCCTCAGGACTCCGCTGAAAATGGACACTTGGTGTCCAGTCGTACTATCCTGGTAAACAAATGTTAAATAATGTTAAATAAAATAAATAAATAATACTGCTTTAAGATTTTTTTCCCTCCATTTGTGTTGTATATACTCAAAATGTGTGCCTTGTAATGTACTATATATTCATGTGGAGCTTTTCTCCCCAGGTTTCTACTGTAAATGGGCTCTTCTTGGCCAAGTGGACTTTCCCGGTAAACAAATGTCAATAAATAAATAAATAAATCTGACTAGTCTCATATACAAAGCCATGGTAAGAATTATTGTGTAAATGATTAATAAGGATATAATAAACCTTCAAGCACTGGATCCAACTCAATTTGGTTTCATCAGGGGCAGATCATGCCTACTCAGCTTGGTGGACTTCTTTAAAAAGGTCACCAATTGAATGGATGCAGGCAAAATGGTATATACTGCATATGTTGAACTGGTTAAGGTATCGGATGCAATACCGCAGTTGGGCATTGTAACCAAACTCATTGATCTAGGCATAAACCCCTATGTTATGCACCGGATAGCCAGCTGGCTCTCAAACAGGACCCAGGAAGTTAGGATGGGAAACCATCTCCACAAAGAGGCTGGTCACTAGCAGAGTACCTCAGGGTTCTCTGCTGGGGCCACTCCTTTTTGGCATCTACTTCTCAGATGTCAAGGCTAATGTCAAGGGTTGACCAAGTCTGTAGAATGATGTGCAAACTAGGAGCAATCATAGAATCACCCCAAGATGCTAATATCCTACAGGAAGGACTAACACAGACAAAAGACTGGTCAAAGCCACAGCTTAAAACGCAATGCTCAGAAATTCATAGTAGGCTAAAATTCTATTTCTTTTAACTTAATCCTGTATGAACTCCTTCAGTTTTTCTTTTCTTTTAACTCCGGCTGATATTCTATGTTTTCTCTCTCATTACAACATCATCTCCTCTGGCTATTTTATATCTATGCTCCAGTCTGTCTTATTCTGCGTGTGGTCTATAATCTAACTCAGTTTAGTATATAAGGTGTACTCATATTGTTAGTGTTAAATTTTGGTGAATGCATGCTGCTGATATGTATTTATAAATTGTTGAATTTTCTGCCTATTTTCTGTTGTACAACTGTTTGAAAATTGTATTGTAAAATGTTATTTATTGTTTTGTGCAAATTTGTGTGGAGCTTTTCTCCCCGGGCCTCCTCTGAGAAGGGGATCTGCCCAGTTGAGTCATCCTGGTAAATAAATAAATAAAATAAAGTCAGCCACTCTAGGGAATTAACTCATAAATAACACACACGTAAGAGAAGAACCAGTGGTCAGGTATTTGGGTACATTTACAGACAGTAAACTGACTTTTGATCAATGTGTGTCTAAGATAGTAAGGAAATCATTCTATATTTCTCATCATCTAAGCAAGGACATAGTGTCTAGGTCCAAGGAAGTCATCACTTCACAAGGACATAGTGTCTAGGTCCAAGGAAGTCATCACTCCACAAGGACATAGGGTCTAGGTCCAAGGAAGTCATCACTCCACAAGGACATAGTGTCTAGGTCCAAGGAAGCCATCACTCCACAAGGACATAGTGTCTAGGTCCAAGGAAGTCATCACTCCACAAGGACATAGTGTCTAGGTCCAAGGAAGTCATCACTCCAAAAGGATATAGTGTCTAGGTCCAAGGAAGTCATCACTCCACAAGGACATAGTGTCTAGGTCCAAGGAAGTCATCACTCCACAAGGACATAGTGTCTAGGTCCAAGGAAGTCATCACTCCACAAGGACATAGTGTCTAGGTCCAAGGAAGTCATCACTTCACAAGGACATAGTGTCTAGGTCCAAGGAAGTCATCACTCCACAAGGACATAGTGTCTAGGTCCAAGGAAGTCATCACTCCACAAGGACATAGTGTGTAGGACCAAGGAAGTCATCACTCCACAAGGACATAGTGTCTAGGTCCAAGGAAGTCATCACTCCACAAGGACATAGTGTCTAGGTCCAAGGAAGTCATCACTCCACAAGGACATAGTGTCTAGGTCCAAGGAAGTCATCACTCCACAAGGACATAGTGTCTAGGTCCAAGGAAGTCATCACTCCACAAGGATATAGTGTCTAGGTCCAAGGAAGACATCACTGCACAAGGACATAGTGTCTAGGTCCAAGGAAGTCATCACTCCACAAGGACATAGTGTTTAGGTCCAAGGAAGTCATCACTCCACAAGGACATAGTGTCTAGGTCCAAGGAAGTCATCACTCCACAAGGACATAGTGTCTAGGTCCAAGGAAGTCATCACTCCACTGTACTCAGCCCTCATCATGCCCATCATTGAGTACAATGCCCCCTTCGGTATGTACCTGACCACATACCTCTCAGCCTCTTATAGTAAGAAATCTGGACAAAGCCATAAAAAAGTGGTACAAATAGGGACAATTTTAAAATGTTGCTCTTACAAACTTAGAAAGGTGATAGAATAACAGGTTTTGCATTAGTATGAATTTTCTGAAGGATATGAAGTCTGAAACTCAAATGTCTATCACTATTTTCTAACTTCAGTCTTAAATGATTTGCCACTAATTTGCCAGAAAGACACAATTTTATTCAAAATAGACCAAAAATATAAGGCAAAAATCTGGACATTCTGTGAAAATCTGTGCAGTTGAGCGGTACGCTGACCAGGCACATGCAACAACTGGAATTTTCACAGATGTTCCTCACACAAAGAATACAGCGCATAAACAGCATGGCCTATGTAGATCACCTCAAAGCCCTATCTCTTTAGCCTGTTTCCTACAAACTGTTGAGATGCAATCTATGCCTGGCATACAAGGCATCCTTAGATCCCACACTGACAGACCTTTTCCATATCCACAAAATGGATAGCATCAGAATTACTCAATTTAGGGATTTATACTTTGCTCATGACATAAATAGGAAATGTTGGACAGACACATGTGTATCTCAGAGAATTCCCTTTCTCTGGAACAGGCTTCCCATCCATGAGAAGCAGAGCTCTTTCCTAACCCTCTCATAGGTTGGATAAGGAAAAAGGCACGGTCAGCTGTCTGTCTGTCAGGTGCCAGGATCCACCACATGATACACACACACTCAAGTCTCTCAACAACAGACACTGTTATGACTCCGTCATTGTCCATGTTGGTATGAATGACTTGAGACATACCTTACTGGACTATATGAAGAGAGACATGACTAAACTCTCTGATTATGTGTTTCAGGCAGGTATGTTTCTAGCCTTAAGCAGCATTTTAACGTTGCCTAGGATGATACTTCAATACAAACAAAAAATGATTGACTTCAATAACTGGCTTAGTTTTTGGTGTCATTCAAAGAGGATCCAGTATCTGTCAGCCAGAGATGGTTTTCATCTCTCACCTCTGGGATTTCGGTTACTGGCTAAGGCTCTTACCACCCCCATAGTGCCTTTTGTAGGCAATCCCAAGAACAAAATTCCCGATGTAAAGATACCCTCTAAAAACAACCTCAAGGTTATGCTGCTAAATGCAAGGAGTCTAAAACAGAAACTGTACTCACTGGAAGCAGCCTTCACCTCGGAAGATGCTGACATTTGTGTACTCACTGAGACCTGGTTTAAGGCTGTGGAATGCACCCCAGATATACCAAGTTACATTTCCTTCCACACGTACAGACCACAAACTTGAAGGCATGAGAGCTAAAGGAGGTGGTGTATCAATATTCATTAAAGATAAATAAACCTCTAGATTGGTTAAACAGCATGATTCCCTTGAATTACTTCAGGTGCAATTCACTGTAGGTAAGACCCCTCTTCATGTCATTGACAGATATAGGACCCCCTCCATGAATCAGGACATCCACTCAGCCTTCTTAGAACTACTTGAGTCAGTCAAGATACAACCAAACACATTGGTTTTGGGTGACTTTAATTACCCATCCATTGACTGGGTAATTTATACATGTTCTAACTCACTTGCCCAAAAGTTCCTGGACTTCGTTAACTCTAACTTCTCCAATGTAAATTACAGTCTCTGATGTATAGCATAAATAGCTTCACAACCTCCCCCCCACCCACTGATGGAACAGACACCTATGCTGAGTTATACACCAATGCTTTATACGAGCACCTGTACAGTTGTATTGACTCTGCCATACCTGATAGAACCAAAGCAAGATCTTCAAAGAAAAACAAACCTGCCTGGTGGACAACTGCCATTAATAGGCTATACAATAGGAGAAAGAAATTGCTGTCTTAGAGTAGGAAGGAATGGTCTCAAAAGTGGAAACACTCCCTTCTCAACTTAAACAAACAAATGAGACTCCTAGAGAAGTCCGCCAAAGCTAATTACAAATCCAGATAAGCTTCCCTAACTAAGGATAACCACAAGGCGTCCTTTAGTTGCATCCATAACCTCAAAGGTAAGGCCTAGATTTGTGCTGAACTCATAGTTAATGGTACTATATATACAGAACCTGTGGATATAGCAAACCTGCTGGCTGACAGGTTCAGTGAAAACTTCACTCCCCTGTCCCTGCAACATATACCTCAAAGCATCCTTAACACCTGTCCCCTACCTAGTATCTCTGAGGAGCAGGTCTTAAATGCTCTCAAAGGGCAAAAACACAGTGTCTATGGGACTAGACAGCATCCCGGGCTGTGTTCTACATGGGTATAAACAGGAATTATCATCACCGTTGGGCACATTTTTCAATCACAGTCTAAGCAATGGCTTCATCCCAGCAGAATGGAAAACAGCTACCATCATCCCTTTGCACAAAGGGGGTGCATCCACGGGCCCTGGGAACTATAGACCCTTAGCCTGACCAGCCTTATCTGCAAGGCCATGGAATGAATCATGAACCTTATTAATAAAGATATAGGGCATCTTCAAACACTCCATCCTATCTAGTTTGGCTTTGTCAAGGGGAGATCATGTCTGTTAAACTTGGTGGACTTCTTTGAGACAGTCACCAAAGCCCTAGACAAGGGAAAATCTGTGCATACAGCCTACCTAGATTTAGCCAAGGCCTTTGGCACAATCCTCCACTCAGGCATCATTGATAAACTCACCTAGGTGGGTATCAACCCATATATAGTGTCAGGTGGGTTGCAAACTGGCTCACTGATAGAACACATATGGTCAAATAGAGGACTCCACCTCCTCCAGCAGACCTGTAACCAATGGTGTTCCATAGGGAACAGTTCTGGGACCCCCTAATGTTCTGAATCTACTTCTCTGAAGTACAGGCTAAAACTAAAGGACTGCATATGACAAAGTCTGCTGATGACTGCAAACTGGGAGCGATCATTGAAACCCCTAGCGATGTCAACATCTTGCAAGAAGGTCTTACGCAGACTAATGACTGGTGCCAAAGTCATGGTCTTAAACTTAATGCAAAAAATGCATTATCATCCCATTCAGCAAGGGTGATGTTCCTGCAAACTACCACATCAATAGCAATACCTTAAGTACACAGTCAGTGGTGAGAGATCCTGGGACACAGGTCAACAACAACCTTAAGTTTGATCACCATGTCTCCACAGTGGTAGGAAGGACATTTTATATGGCTCATCTCATAAGTAAGAGCATTGCCTCCCCAAAAAAAAAGAGGTTATAACCACCTGTACTCTTCCCTAATCAGGCCAATAATAGAGTACAGCACTCCATTTGGTATGCTCCTTTTCAAACACCTGCAGCAACTGGAGATACCACAGAGGTTTCTTTACAAAGAAAATTCAGGGTCTTTAAGATCTGTCATATGCAGACAGACAAAATCATTGTCACTTCACTCTATGTCATTCAGACTGCTCAGAGGCAACCTGTGCATTGCATATACAGCAATCTCTGACCCAGCTTTAATGGAAATGCTGCACATTTGCAAGTCAAATAGCACACGGGTCACTCACTCAAAGGACCTTAAACTAGTATGTGACATCAACAAAACTTGTTGGAGAGCTAGATTAGTCTCACAGACATTGCCCCACCTTTGGAACAAGGTTAATTGAAAAAGGTCATGTTAAACAAAGCCCCTTATTGGCCCTATTTAAGCATACTTTGGACGATTGGATGCATAACTGAAAATTCATATGTGTCCCTCTTAGATAGGAGCAATAGGTACTGATTTTAGTGTCTGCTTGAACCAGACACTCTTGGGAACATGGGTTGAACTTGGCTAGGCTTGTGAGGTCCCTAGGATCATTAACATAGTAGTCTCCTATGATCCTGTGATCCTATGAACCCTATTCAAGAGAAACCTGGATGAATGGATGGGAAATCAGAAATACACCCAGGTCCTAGCACTTATGTCATCTGCAATGGACAGAGGCAGGCTGTAGATATTACCCTAGCTTACATATACCCCTTAAAATAACCTCTGAGGCACATAAACTTGTAGGATACATTTGGGATGCTTGGCTGGACTTACAAAAGCCCCAGTTGGTGTTAACCTATTATACACCTAAGAACCTATGAACAACTATCCCAAGAGTTAAAAGATACACTGCAGTAAAAAATGATGCATGCAAGTGCAACATCAGTCTGTGCTTATCCATACCTAGGATAGGGATGCTGTGCATCAGACATAGGCAACCTCAAGTCACAATGTACAGAGGGCAGGGCACAATTATCATTGTTTGCACTGCTGGATAAGGGAGTACGGGAGTACATGTCTTTCACAGGGATGTGTGTGTGTGTGTGTGTGTGTGTGTGTGTGTGTGTGTGTGTGTGTGTGTGTGTGTGTGTGTGTGTGTGTGTGTGTGTGTGTGTTTGAGACTGCTGATCTGTACATATATATAATGTTTAAGATACACCCTACAATGATCAGCTACATTACAGTGACCATGAAAGAGTGGCAGACCACTTTGCAATTGAGCCATGATAAAGGACTAATTATTATTCCACGAATAAAAATTCAAAGGGGGATATTCCAGGGTGACTCTCTATCACCATTGCTATTCTGCATTGCCCTTAACCCATTAAGCTGTCTACTTAACTGCTTAGGTCATGGCTGTAATTTGGCTCCTAGAAAACAACTAAGTGTAAAGACTTCTCATCTTCTCTTTGTTAATGAATTGAAACAGTACTGCTCATCAGATGAAGAACTGAAAGTACAACAGCAAGTTATCTAAACTTTTCAGATGATATAAGGATGTCATTTGGTCTTGATAAATGTGCAAAAGCAACTTTTAAAGCAGGAAAACTACAGCACCAAGAAAACATCAGTTTGGGACCAGAATGTGATATAAAAGAACTTGAGCAAGAGGGAGTGTATAAATATTTGGGAATCGATGAAGAATTAACAATGAAACATGAACAAATGTGAATAAAACTTAGTAAGGAATAACTTTAGAAGACTTAAATTAATCCTGAAAACAGCGCTGACATCTAGGAACAAAACCCAGCTATAAACCAATTTGATCTTCCTGTCCTAACTTACAGTTTCGGAGTGACTGACTGGCCCCAAAACGTGTTGGGCAGATCAGCCAGGAAAGCAAGAAGGATGCTTCATGCTCACCAAATGATTTATAAAAATGAGTGCATGCCAAGATTATAGATTCCCTATTGTGAAAGAGGGATGGGCCTCCTTGAAAGTGATTACATGTACAGATCTGCAATTGTGGGACTCCACACATATCTGCTGACCTCACAAGACCCAAATGTAGTGATAGTTTTGAAACATGAGGAGAATAAATCTAAAACGACTTCCCTGCTTAGGCTAGCAGAAGCATATCAGCATCAAGCAGGAATGGAAATCAAACCAGAAGTAGATAAAAATCAGGCAGCAACTGAATGTGCCAAAAAACAAAAGAAAGAATATAAGATGAAGGACCAGATGAGAAGGCAAGAAATGTGGAAAATGCATACATATAGTTGCAGATATAGAAAACGTCTGGAAGAAAGTCATGTTGATCAGGAACGAATGCAGGCATAGTTAAGGAGTGGCAAATTCAAACCAAGAGATGAAAGGTTATTATTGGTGGCACAAGATAGTAGACTACGTACATGTTGGTTTACAAAGTCCATTGAACATGTGGGAGAAACAGACAAATGTAGGTTTTGTAAAACAGAATTGGAAACTGTTGCACATCTTGTTGCTGGGTTGCAACATACTAATGGCAGAAGGACTGTATACTGAAAGGCATAATAATGTCACAAGAGTGCTTCCCTGGGGATTGTGCAAACATTATGGTACTGAAGTGGCTGAAAAACACTGGAAACATGAACCACAAAGCGTCATAGAAAATGATAAAGTCTACATCACATGAGATCATCCATTACCAACAGTTCAAAAGATAGATGCTAGAAACCAGGATATAGTGATCCAAGCAAAGAAGACGCAAGTAGCACTTATCACTGAAATCACCACATCCAGTGACTACAGTGTCCTGCATACAGAGAGACACAAAGTCATAAAATATCAGGATTTGCAAGCAGAAATGAGAGCAATGTGGAAGAAAGATACCCATATAGTTCCAATAGTAGTAGGAGCAATGGGTCTTATAAAAAACAGTCTACAATCATATTTAGATATGCTGCCAATACATGTAACTCCGTACAAATTGCAGAAGGAGTCATTGGGCACATTGCGGGTGCTGTGAAGAGCAATTTTGGCTGACATCAAAGAGTGAAACAATACTAATTTCATAAACTTTAATCATACTTTGACTTAGGAAAGGGGTCCATTCCTGTCATGATATTAGAAACCCAAAAGATTTGGAGAAATTAAAAAACAGGAGTGTTTAATGTCAAGAAGGGCTGGGGTCAGTGGATGTGTGTGATGGGCTGGGGGCTGTGGTAGTTGTGTTGTGTGTGTGTGTGTGTGTGTGTGTGTGTGTGTGTGTGTGTGTGTGTGTGTGTGTGTGTGTGTGTGTGTGTGTGTGTCTGCAGAGACATAGCCTCAGCAGTTGGTGCAGTACTGCAACTTGACTTAATGGACAGGCCCAGGGCATGCATGATAATGGGTTCAGTATTCCATCCATGTTCCCTCCCATGAGAGCTGGCTCTTATAGGAGTTTCACTGACTGCACCATGACCTTGACTAAATGCTGGTGTGATGCATGACCTCAATTGATGTCTGCTAGGAGATGGTCTAGCAATGTCCACAACCACAGGATCTCCTCTCCTGGGAGTAGATACTTCCACAGTAGATATTGCTGTGGAAGTGCTAACACTGTAGGAGCAGGATTTTGTACATCCATGGCTGTGTTAGCTAACATCTGTGGATGTAGCAGATGTCCAGATTTAAGGATGGCCCACTTGGCCCTTCCAGATGATCCAGAGAAGACACTGCATGTTCCAATGTGTCAGTCAATATATCCATAAAAATCACACATACTGGGCATGCATTCTCATAGATCAGCTTGCACCCTGAATCACCCTCACTATCTCTGCCTCAACTGTGGTGGCACTAGCCAGTGAATCCATGATGGGCCTGCACATACATTGGGTTGCAGCCATTGACACACCAGCCTCAGGGGGAGGCAGATAACCATGTGTCTGACAAGCACCATTAACACCCCCACACCCATATGGATCTCCCTACCTATAAGTGCTAGGGGCAGATTCAGACATCTGTCTACTGGTAGCCAACATACTTTCCTGATCAATAATATCCATTTCAACCTGTCCTCTTGTAGATGTTTGTGTAGCATGGGTATGCACAGGCATGGAGACTGTGTCCATGGTCTGTGTAGGGGATGCAATGGTCTCAGTCCCTGTGTTACACAACCTGACTGTGCCAGGTCATCCCCACCATTATTATCAGAGGCTATAGATTATCCAACATCAGAGGGATAAGTTCATAGTGCTAGTGTAAGATAAAGAATCATCTGTGAATACACCAATGCAAAATATATACACAGTATAAGTAGGACCCAGCACCACAACTACACATGTAATCGAGATCTTTGTAACAATACACATGATAAAAACTAATAACCCTGGCCAGCCCATCTAGTCATGCCTGTCAGATACCTAATGCAACTTTATACCATATATCAGACAGATTTAATGAAGTTTATAATGGACAATAGAGAACGAAGACTTACAACTACTGATACACTAAAATAGGACTACATAATCGGGGCATATGCCGTTGAAACTCTCCAGAGACTGTCCAGGTCTTCCCAACATCCAGCTCTGCACTGTGGGACTCAGTAAAGGTGGTTTTGTTTTTAAGAGGCTAGGAACTATGTGAAAAGATAGTTCAGTCAATGGCCAATTTGACTGTTAGATATCTGTGTTCACAATCTTTAAGTAAATGTCAGTTGTGAATGTGAACTGAGCACATATTTCCCCCCAAAAACAAGCACAAAAGTGAACTGAACAACTGTACAAGATCCCACAATAATTACAACAGCACTTTTATAAAGGCTGGGTCTAATGACAAAGGTTGTGGCTGATGACATGTCATGTACAAGGCATACAACACTAAAATACTTGTTGAACATGAGCTCAGGGGTGTGTCTGTCATCTAGCTTAATAATCGTGCAGGCTATTCCATTCAGTACACTTTCAATGTATTACTCAAGAGACTTTTAGTCAACACTTTTAAAAACTGTTGACAGAAGAGAACACGCCCTTACAGGCATCAGGGTAAAGTGCTACCAACAGCAACCATTGTACAAAGGAGTGGATTTGCACTTAACCGTATATAGGCATATTACTTAATCAGAAGGAAAGATTTCACCAAAATCACTTAGCAGGACTCGGGCACTCTTACCAGTGTTTTCATCTGTAGCTTGATGAGGCTCTGTGTTTTGTGCTGCACTTATATCATGTAGGATCACCCTCTGGGTGCAATGCTTATACTAATTAGGACTTAGCGCATTACTAATTAGGACTTAGCTCATTACTAATTAGGACTTAGCTCATTATGCTTTCTGAATCACTCAGTTTGAATGACAAGCTTACCTGGTAAATTTCATGCAGATTTCTACATAATGCAGTGCACATGCTCAGCCCCTGTGGGCAGCTTCTCACAAGTGCACTCAGTTTATTACTTTAGGGGTGAGGGAATTGTCATGTCATATGAAACCATCTGCAGATAGTGTCAGTGTAGAGCATGTATTCTCAGATGTATGCAGAGATCTGGAGTACTACTATGTTTCACAATTTAAACTGCCACTGGAACCAGAAGAACACAGTTCCTATATTTTATGAGTTTGCCATCCATCACTCAAATGAGGTGCCCATCATCTATCATTGCGCAGAAGAAAGGATATGCTAGAATTGCTATGGGTGCCAATTGCCTGTCACTTATCATTGAGATTATTTAAGGTGAGACATCATTGCTGAAGAAGGAAAAGGTAGTGCTCCTTTTAGAATACAGAGTTGGTGTGAAGAGGAGTCCAGAATATTTCTGGAAATCCTCCATAAAGAGTACAGCCAAAGGCTCCTGCACAAGGGCTATAAAGGGCCTCAGTATAAGCCTGAAACCTGGAATAGTTCGGGTAAGGCAGTTGCCCAAGCTACTGGCATCCTACACATAGGGGAAAAGTACTGTCACCATTACAGTGTCAGGAGGCACCTCAATCCTACCCTCCTTTGCCAGTGGGAGGATGAAGTTAAACAGCAGTCACTATGTCTGTATTTTAAGTATAACTTATTTTAGATACACAAATAACCTGCCACCATTCGCCATCTTATGGCTTTTCTGTCTTTAGCGTCTGGAAGAGCGCTAAGGGACTATGGAGTTGCACAGGGGCAGACTGGCTAAGATAGCAGCAGGGTGAGTATACATGGTGTTATAAAAATGTCTGTCTTTTAATAGTAACAGAAGTAAAGATTAAAAAAGAATATAGAACTTCCCGACACCAATGACACATCTGTCAGTATTAGCATAGCTCAAAAGTAGCCGTATGACTGTGCAGTGTTAGAGATGTGTTACTCCAGACTTCCTCCTGTACACATGGACAAGTCAGTCATGATGCTGAGTCTCTCCACTCACTTTAGGAGCATATCTTTGGGCTCAGTCCTCCTGCCCCATATGCATTCACTTTAGGAGCATATCTGTGGCATACCTCTCAACTGTACACGTTTTCGTAGAATGTCCAGATTTTTGCCTCATATTTTTGGTGTGTTCCTCTTAAAATAAGTCCCTTTCTGGAAAATAGCTGAGGATTGAAGTCATTAAATAATGACAAACATTTAGTTTAAGACTCCACATCCTTCGGAAAACTCATGCTAATACAAAACCTATTATTCTATCAACTTTCTAAGTTTGTAAGGGCACTATTTAAAATCTGTCCCCATTTGTCCCCTCATCATTTTAGGCTTTGTCCAGATGTTATGCTCTAACAGGTTAAGAGGTATAATCTGTGGGCATAGTACCCCCACCTCTTATGCATTCACTTTAGGAGGATATCTGTGGGCTCAGTCCCCCCAGCCCTATGCATTCACTTTAGGAGGATATCTGTGTGCTCCATCCTGCCGCCTCGTATGCATTCACTTTAGGAAGATATCTGTGGCATCAGTCTCTGGCCCTCTGTGTATTCACTTTAGGAGGATATCTGTGGGCTCAATCCCCCTGCCCTCTATGCATTCACTTTAGGAGGATATTTGTCGGCTTAGTCCCGCTGCCCCCTATACACTCACTTTAGGAGGATATCTGTGGTCTCAGTGCTCCCACTTCCTACTCACTCACTTTAAGATGATATCTGTGGGCTCAGTACCCCTGCCCCCTACACACTCACTTTAGGAGGATATATTTGGGCTCAGTGCTCCCACTCCCTACTCACTCACTTTAGGAGGATATCTGTGGGCTCAGTGCTCCCACTCCCTAATCACTCACTTTAGGATGATATATGTGAGCTCAGTACCCCTGCCCCCTACACACTCACTTTAGGAGGATATCTGGGGCTCAGTGCTCCCACTCCCTACTCACTCACTTTAGGAGGATATCTGTGGGCTCAGTCACCCTGCCCCCTACACATTCACTTTAGGAGGATATCTGTGGGCTCAGAGCTCCCACCCCTATGCATTCACTTTAGGAGGACATCTGTGGGCTCAGTACCCCTGTCCCCTATGCACTCACTTTAGGAGGATATCTGTGGGCTCAATCTGTCTGCCCCCTACACACTCACTTTAGGAGGCCCCGCCCCTTACACAATCACTTTAGGAGGATATCTATGGCGTCAGTGCTCTCACCCCTTACTCACTCACTTTAGGAGACCCCTGCCTCCTACACATTCACTTTAGGAGGATATCTGTGGGCTCAATCCTCCTGCCCCCTATGCACTCACTCTAGGACGATATCTATGGGCTCAGCCCATCTGCCCCCTATACACTCACTTTAGGAGGCCCCTGCCCCCTACATACTCACTTTAGGAGGATATTTGTGGGCTCAGTCTCCCTGCCCCACAGTTGTGTTCTTATGAAAAATATTTCATGCCCATTTTTTGTCTAAGGAGTATCAGTACAGCAGTACATGGGCATATATGTAAGTTCATCTTGAGTAGTTAGGTGGACATTTTTCAACATAAAATAGAAGACAGTTTCCTCTGTCCATCACCTGTCATTAAACTACATATGTCTAAGCAACAAGTTAACTTTGTGTATGTACAGTATTCTCAGATGTCAGATTGCATCTCTGACCACAGACAGCCATTGGTCTGTCTAAATATCTATACCTGTTAGTCTCCTATCTGTCAGATTGCATGTGATGTTGACTGTTGGTTTAGATCCTCCCAACATGCTTCTGAAATTCATGAGTATTTACTAGTTTGAAAAATGTGTTATGTTTAACTGTATGATAGTCAACATAGTTAGAAATTCAGTTTTTCACTGGGTTTGTATCTCACTTCCCCATCTTTCTTTGTTCCAATCCTTTCTCTTACATATATTTCTTTTGTTAAATTTTTAGCTTCTCTCATTTATTTTACTATTATATGCAGCAGCGTTGCAACCTGCACCGATCCCACACTGACAAGACCTGTCTGCCCCTAAAGGAGGCAACAGCGGTGCCACAAACACCAAAAACATTTGGGTTGCAGCCTGCCACAGTTGCCTCCACACCTCCTACCTTACCTGCACCATCTGCATCAGGTAGCCCTGTACCAGATGATGGTATAGTTTTGAGTGGAGGTGACATCTTCATCAACCATTGGCAGCAAGCAGAGATTATGGGGGATATCATTGACAGGAGGTTGGATGCCAGCATAGGTCAAATGGAGAACATGTTGTAGCAACCTTTTGAGACGCAGCCCTGCCCAGCGCTGCCTCCACCCTCTTAGGCAGGACCCAACTGTGATGAGGTGATGAGTAATCTTTATAGGATCAATGGATTCCTTACAGATACTGCAAGAAAAACTCTAGCTACCACCTTCTTATTGCTAACTCTCTTATACACAGCTCCTATCCTAACAAACTTAATACTCAATAAAAAACTTGCCTTCTGCTACAATAAAAAAGCTATATTTGCCACAGTCTCCCTAATAGGACCCACCTTTGCCATAGTTTAAAGCAATTAAACTGGGTTGAGCTGTACAACTACCAAACATATTTATAACTAACCATGGCACACAGACATTCATCATCTAGAAAAATGCCCTGCACTACAAAACGTATTACTTTCCTATAGTAACAGATTCTTACTACTAACAAATAAGTCAAATAATGCTCTAGGAGACTCACTCTACTCCCAATATGTTGCCAAACTCTGGATTAGTATCCCCACAAAAATAAAACTCTTCTAACAAACTCAGTATTTATAAACCACTGCTTAAACAACATCATAACTAATCCTGGTTAAGACTTTGTGCTCACTGTACGATACTCTCCAAATACTCTCCTTAAACAGAATACTCTCAACCTCTCACTGAAATGACAAAACAATTTTTAATCATAACTGCTGCCTGTACAGTCTATTAAGTTGAAAATGGGCTTTAGTAACGTCATCTGTACAATCTTAGACTGTATAAATGTAACTACTGTTTGTGTATAAATGTAAATAGAAATGCAACTACTGTATTTAACTGGAGCTTAGTATAATGCAATGTAAACAAATGGAGCCTTTTTTTCCCGGACCTCCACTCAAAATGAATATTAGCTAGTCAGACTTTCCCAGTAAAAAAGACAAATAAATACATTATAAATAATAATCCTTCACTGAGCCGCAGCTGGCAGAGGCTCCAGCTGCAAACACACATTCTTATCCCCCAAGCTGGCGTTGCTCTCCCTTTTGTGTTCATGCCCAACCCTATTGGTTACAAAATCCTGTCCTCACCATTGTCTTCCCTCTCTCAGATGTCTCAGTCACAATTGTGCTTCCCCTCTTTCATTGTGTTACTCCACACCCTGTCTGTCTTTCCATGCTACCTAACTCTCTTTATCACCCTTTTACTTCCTTTACTTCTTTCCCCAAATTTATCTTCTCTTCATAAAATAAAAATGAGCAGCTGTCCCACTTCCATCCTGCTCTTTCCTTATTTTGTCGCCTTCTGTTTGTGCTCTACTTGTTTCCCCTTTTCATCTCTTTCCTATACTCCCTTTCCAATATTTAATCTGGTCAAAGTGCAGGTAAACACACCAGACACATGGTCCAAAAGTGATTCTAAATCACTTATTCTTTTCTGGCCATACAGTGTCTGCTTGATCACAAAGAGCCCATGTACGACTAATGACAAATTATACTGCTTGTTATATAGCAACAATGAATCCCAGTTGATATCATGACCCCAATATACTGAGCTCCATTAGTCTCACAAACGAGCTAAGCGCCATTGTGTGGCAGTAGTCAAAAATGAAGTGGGCTAAAGTGTATATCTTTAATGTGACTCTTTCTATGGCTCAAGTGGCTCATGAAGTGATTTGTATAGTGCCACTACACAGACTGGAGCGAACAAATACACTCAGGGAAGTGGCCACTAGCGAATTCAAAGCAAGGGAGAGGGCTGCAGGAAGCTACTGAATGGGTGGAGTTAAGTGGAATGGGATGGGTCTATCATAAGTGAATGATCATTACCTTTACTGAACAACAGATGGAGCCAGTCACTTTCATCCTCAGATTGCCTTAGTATCTACTCATTTTAGCCATTACATGGACTATATACACCTCATCCTTAGAACCTCCATCCTTTAATAAGCACCCTAACTGGCCAAGGTTCCACCAGAATAAGTATTAGGGAAGAAAGTGAGTTAAGCAGGAGGGAGGTGTAATGAGGTTCAAGATGTTGTCCACCTTAAGAGTTTTTTATAACATTTTCATCCAATGATGGCCGGAACAAAAATCATAAGTAAGGAAAGAAATGCAGTCTTATGTTTTCTTACAAGGAAAAATAAGGTATATCTAAAGCTTAGTGTTCAAAGTTAACAAAATCGTAGTTCTCAATAACATGAGATGACAAATGCTTGCATGGATATATATATATATATATATGTGTGTGTGTGTGTGTGTGTGTGTGTGTGTGTATAAATCCTTTCTGGGAGTAGTACTTGGGCCTCTAACCCTCCAAAAAAAGATAGTTACTTTATGTGTATCCCTTTGGTGATAGATTGGGATGAAAGTAAAATCACAAATGGCCACTGGTATATATAATACACCTGAAGGTCAGAGGGAGGAAACTAGAGCAGCTGGATAAAACCTATACACTGACAGGGAATACATGCAGACTAAAAGAAATAACATCCAATAACTCAAACAGAGAACCAAGTGCTGTGAGATAGCAATCTCACTTGCTACACCACCATGTAAACAATCTGCTACTATAACATGTATCCTTCCCCGACTGTCATAGCCCAATCAATAGCTCCAATACTTAGCAATTAAAGCCACATTTATTGGCAGTGTACATCTTAGATATCAGACTGTAGTAAAATAAAAATAATAGTTGCACAAAATAATTTAACACACACACACACACACACTCACACACATGCGCAAGCCATCAAATATAGCCACTTGTGTAAGCATGACTATAAACTCTTATGTTTGCTTGTGATCGACCTAATTAATAAATACACATAATAACTCCACAGAAGGATGTGTCTTCTCAGCTCCCTGCTGTCAGAATGCAAACCGCATCCACCTGCAACCCTCTCAACTTGCTTCTTGACCTCTTCGTTCAAGAATCAAGAAGAAAGTAAAAATAATGATGGGCAAAGGACCAAAATCAGGAAGGCCTTGCTCTTAACTCAGAAAGTTGCCAGAACAACAGTCTTTGCATTAACATGCTTTTTATGAAGGCTATTAAGTCTGACATTCATGCGTTAGTCATTATTTACTGTCTGCAATCCAGAATGATTTGCCCAGAAGAAACACAACAGTTATGAGGAGCAGATCAGAATATCAGAATATGAAGCAATAATCACAGACATTTGGCAAAATCAAGTACAGATGAAAGCATCTATGCTGCTACCATTTATGTATATATGTATATCAGTATATATATATATATCAGTATATATATATATATATATATATATATATATATATATATATATACACATATATCACATATATATACAGATATCAAACACGCACAACCATCAATTATAGCCACTTGTATGACTGCAACTGTACTTTGGCTGTGATCAAATTAATGACTAAATTTATAAATTAAATACATAAATAATGGACACACAGGAATCTGTCTTCACAGCTCAGTGTTGTCAGAATGCAGTTACAACCCAATGCAACCTCCCAACATACTGTAACTCTGAAATTCAAGAATCAAAGAAAAAGCTAAAAATAATGGGGGACAAAGGACAAAAACAGAAACAGTTATTTCAATACATACTTGGAAAGTTACAAGAATAACAGGCTTTGCAACAGCATGATTTTTTCTGAAGGCTATTAAATTTAAATCTCAGATGTATGTCACTATTTAGTGATTGCAGTTCTCATTCATTTGCCAGGAAAAAAACACAAAGTTTATGAAGAACAGACCAAAATATAATGCAAACTCAGAAGTATTCTTCAAAGGCAAGACCAGCTGAAATCAAGCATCAATGCGCCAACACATTCTAACTTACACACACACACACACACACACACACACACACACAAATGCACACAAACCATCAATTACATCAACTGTAGCCACTTGTATGTATGATTGTGACTGGATACCACAGAACTTTGATTGAGATCAATTAAATAAATAAATACATAAATAACTTATAAGCAAAACTGTGTCTCCATTTTGTACCTCAGTTATTATGTATTCAAAACATAGATGCCAAGAAATTCATCTTGAAAGCAAAGGTGCCTTTAATGAGCACTATCAAACAGACAGTAGGAGAACACCAGCCATCTTATTTGCTTAATATCTGTGGGTGGAAGAAAGAATCAAACTCAGGCAAAGTTTTTATTTATTGCTCTAGTTCACTTAAAATGACAATTGTTAAGCACCCTTCTAAGCATTATTAACATCACGTCTTGCACAAGACTGGTGCTTAACTAGCTTGTCTTTTTCCCAATATTGGAGAGTAATCATGGCATTCCATGTACTACAAAAATGACTACTTTTGTTATTTCATGTTTTACAGCAAATTATTTCTTCTTTTCTTTTTTACTTGGGGGTCACCAGTTCAGCATCCAAGGCTACAAGCTGCCCCTGCCTCAGAGTTGTATTTTGTTTTGGTACTTTTCTGCTTCCAGTCTACAAATCTATAACACTCATATACTACATTCTTTCCTAACCCCTTCAGCATGACTGCTTTTATGGCTTACCTTGCAAATGCAATGTCTGGAAGAATTTCACTGAATGAGGGTAATGGGTTCAAATCCCTTGGGGCCTATTTGTTTCTGCTTCCAGTCTGCAAATGTGTAACACTCCCTTGCTATGTGATTCCCCTGACACATTCAGTGTGACTGCTTCTATGCCTCCTCTTCTTAAGAAAGTACTGGGTAGAGTAAAACTGGAAAGAGATGGTGGTTCAAATCCCCTCATGGTTGAAGAAGTGTTTTTTTCATGACATTTATATTATGATACAGGCACACTGACCAAATTGTAATGATGTCAGGACTAGTGTAGTTTGGTAAATCCTGTTACTTTTCTGTATGCTAGCTATCCTCTGAGTTTCACATTTTCTAAGTTCAAGTACTTCAGATTAATATATGTGTGCATGTGTGTTACTCCCTTCTGTAGCCCTGATTTGGTCATCAGCTTCCTTTGTAGGCTTCTTCCCATTTTTGTTTGTTTCTGTTAATCTCCTACAACCTCTACCCCCCACCCATTGGATATCCTTACCTTCCTTCCATAGGACGTTTCTCTGCATATCTGTAGCCTTGAGTTACATCAACAGATCAAGACTTTAATATTAACACCCATGTGTGGTTGTACTCTGACTACCCTAGACACTGCTGCCCAGTCAGCATGTACAACAGCTGCTTGTAGTTTACTGTGGCCATGCATTGGTGAAAAAACAGTTTTCTGTTGAGTTTCTCCTGTGGCCATGCTGAGCAAGTCATAATCACACACACTTGCCTGGCTGCATACATTGTTAATGAGGCATAGGGCTCATTGTGCATGCATTATAAACAGCATTGGCTTGGCCACAATTGCTAACATGATATTTCAAAATCCCTGTGAGTTGCCTAATATACTGCTTCTGCTCCATTAATTTACATTCCTTTTTCCCCTTTTTATACAGCATCATGATTAGCTAATCAGGTCCTCCAACTATTAGGTTTCTTGAATGCCATTAAACAAAAATCATAACAGTTCATTCAGAGCATCTTTTAATGCTTTATAGAAATCTTGTAGAAGTCTGTCCATCTCAGCTGCATTATCCTTCAGTAATTTATTTATTCCATAACTGAACTTCAAAGTAATCACCACTCTTTTCAGTCCTTTTTTATCAACTCTTCAGATATTCTCTTTCTCATTTTTGTAACATTTTTAAAACATTTTCCTACTACCACATCTGTTTACTGACTACTTGTAAGCTTGTCTTATGTCTTTTATTGTAGTATTGTAGTATTGTAGTATAGTCTTATCCTTCCTCACTTAAACACACACACACACACACACATATATATATATATATATATATATATATATATATATATATGGGTCTACTACCATAGATCGAAATTACACTATTTCGAAATACGATAGTAGTGTCCCACTAATGCGAAAGTGCACTTCAACGAAACTGCACTTTCGCGAAAGTCACTAAGTCGAACGGGACATTTCCTGCACTGTGGTGCTGTAGTGACAGACCTTAGGGTTAGAGCTTGGGTTAAAGATAGTGGATAGCTACTAGGGCTATCCACTATCCTTAACCCAAGCCCTAACCCTAAGGTCCATGACTACCGCACCACAGTACAGGAAATAGGTCCATAACTACTGCTCAGTGGAGGAAATACAATTTCCTGCACTGTGGTGCGGTAGTTACAGACCTTAGGGTTAGGGCTTGGGTTAAGGATAGTGGATAGCCCTACTAGCTATCCACTATCCATTACCCAAGCCCTAAGCCTTTGTTCTAGTGACTTTTGTGAAAGTGCACTTTTGTTGAGGTGCACTTTCACGTTGGTGGGACACTACTATCATATTTTGAAATAGTGTAATTTCGATCTACGATAGTAGACCCATATATATATATATATATATATATATATATATATATATATATATATATATGGATCACCTTTAAAATCCTGAAAGCTCAAAATCCTGAATCTCAAAATCCTGAACACAAAATCCTGAAAGCTCAAAATCCTGAAAACTCATAATCCTGAATCTCATAATACTGAAAAACATACAGGACACCAACACAGACTATATTGCAGCTACACTACACTGCACATACACTACTATCTATCCACTTACCCTAACCCAGACCCTAACCCTAAGGTCCGTCACTATCGCACACTCACCTCACCTGTGCCCTAACCCTAACTCACTTAACCCGCCCCTAACCCCAAATTCTGTCACTATCGCACAATCACCTCACCCGCACCCTAACCCCAACTCACTTAACCCACCCCTAACCCTAACATCCATCGCACACTCACCTCACCTGTGCCCTAACCCTAACTCACTTAACCCGCCCCTAACTCCAAATTCTGTCACTATCGCACAATCACCTCACCCGCACCCTAACCCTAACTCACTTAACCCGCCCCTAACCCTAACATCCATCACAATCGCACACTTACCTGACCTGCTCCCTACCCCGAATGTCCACACAATCACACATCAGTGTTGGTGTCCTGTATGTTTTTCAGTATTATGAGATTCAGGATTATAAGTTTTCAGGATTTTGAGCTTTCAGGATTTTGTGTTCAGGATTTTGAGATTCAGGATTTTGAGCTTTCAGGATTTTAAAGGTGACCCATATATATATATATATATATATATATATATATATATATATATATATATATATATATATATATATATATATATATGTATATTTGTGTGTGTGTGTGTGTTACCTTTTAATTTCATTACTGAACTATTAAACCCATCTTCCATTTTTGCAACATATACATTTTGCAATGACATACTTTCTAATCATGTTTCTTATATTTTGTAGCAATTTTCACAACTTGTTTTTAAAGAAAATCCAGTACTGTAACTAAAAAACAAAATGTGTGCATTGTACTTTTGTAAAACTATCTCACAATCTATCATCTATCTATCTATCTATCTATCTATCTATCTATCTATCTATCTATCTATCTATATATCTATCTGTCTCTCTCTATCTTTACAGGGAAAAACTGTAACATTCGATTCTGGGAAACCCCATACTTCCTTTTCCATATTTCCTCCATGCTTATCCTTCTATATATGACCACTACTCCTCATAACAGTTTACAAAAGTTAGCTGTAACAGCTTTTGAGGTACATAAGTGGATTTCATTTCCTCTTTACTTATCACTTATATCATTTTTTCATAACTTACTTCATGAATTCATTATTTTCACACATTCATACTAGTTACGACAATTTTAATAACTGTTGCTTTTCTTACTTTATTGCTATGAGCTCCTTATGCATTTTATTTTAAAAAATTCCTTTTTCTGGCAACATTCTGTTAAACTGCATCCTCGTATCTGAAACATTTTTTTTTTTTTTTTAAGTGACAAGACAGCTACTCTTTCACTCATTTGATTACTATTTGACCTATGAGCCTCAAGCTATTTAACATTTTTATGTATAACATTATTGTATTAAAATAACTTTAATCATAATGCACTTCTTGGAGAAAATGATGGCTGCTTCTTATTTCTTACTTGTTCATAAACAGTCTCTACAGGTGCAGAATATACCATGGCCTGTAAGACTTAATTTAGAATATTTTTAGCATTTAGACATAATTTTCTTTTATCATTTCGCCCCTTTTAATTTTCTATTTCTTTCAATCATCATCATCCTTTTACAACACAACATCATTATCTGTCTGAATTTTCTTGTTTTCATTTATTTCTGTTTTAGTACTTTGAACTCACCTTGGTATTTTGAAATGTTATTGCTGCCAGTGCTAACTGGGCAAGACTATACTGCCATCTAATGTGATGGCAATAATCTGTGATTCATAGACATGATAAAGCCACACTAAGCAAGATCTCATTAGGAGTTCATTACCATGTCTCTGAATAGAACACTGCTCAGGTAGACCAAACTGCATTAGTGACTAGTGTTCTCTCTGCTAGTCCATGCAACACAGTTGTACATGAATCTTCCAAAATGCGCGCACACACACACACACACACACACACACACACACACACACATACACATGCACTATCATAGATATTGACACATACATACTTAAAGACACCCATACACACAAGCTTGCACACACACACACACACACACACACACACACACACACACACACACACACACACACACACACACACACACATGGATGGTTTTGCAGAATTTATCTGTAGTGCTGCTACTAATTGGTCATTCATTGAAGTGAATGGATGTTTGCCATCAAGTAAGGCGTTCACTTTTTTACTCTTGACATCCCACATAAAGTCATACAGCCATTCTTTTGAATCGCTCTTCAGAGGTAGGTGCTTTTTTTCTGCAGTGAGAGTACATGGATAATTATCATTAATTCTGCCCCTAGACTGCTGCATCTGCATACAACTTCACCAGTGAGGCAGCTGTCCATAGTATTGGCCAATTCCTTTGTACCTTTTAGCAGTAGAGTGTTCACTGAATTGCTAAAATATAACACAGTGCAAATATGTGCAAATAACAGGTTAGCATAGTGCTTTATGCCTTTACAAAGCCCAGTTTCTGTCACTTCTGTTTCTTTATCTGAATATTTTTCGAACTACAATTCATCTATTACTTGATGTTTTACAGCAAATTCCACTTTAAAAAGTTCTGCACTTAGTTCAGCAACCACTGCCACAGAGCTTTCTATTTTTTCACATCTCTCTTTCTCTCTGTCTCCCCTGAGAAATGTGGAGGAGTTACATTCTGTAAATAAATGACTGGTCTTATTGCAAATGTTACACTGGGCTTTCAAAGGACATAGCAGGGTGCCCCAAAGCACTTTCTTATTTCTGGAATAGAATGTCTTCAGATGCTAGACTTATTCTTAATGATGCACAATCTTTGCATAGATTTGCATTAGTTTGATTGTGTCTTTCGGCTTTTCCCGGTTAGGGGTCGCCACAGCGGAACTCCGGTCCGCTAATGATTGGCAGTAGATTTTTATGTGCTGGCTTGCCGGGCCTAACGCACAACCTTCAATGAAGGAACACCCATTCACGCATGTCAACACACAGAAGATGCTCTAACTGAGAATCGAACGGGCAACGTCTAACTGTGAGGCAACCACGCTACCGCAGCACCACCACCGCAGTATAGATTTGCATTAGTTACTTAATAAAAAACAAAACACTGTAAGAAACTTTCCACCAGGTGTTCTCATTGGAATAACTATGCAAACATACTCAACAAATTTGAAACAATATGAACCTAGTACTGGTATTAACTGTTATAAAACTTAAAATTAATCTCTTAAACTTAATAAATCAAGCAAATCGTATTTTATTACTATGATTCTTGTTTTATAAGCAAGCAATAAATAGACAGAGATCTTCAGGAATGTTGAATATCATGGTATTTTAGGTTAGCTTGGATCCTTTTTATTACTTTATTTTAAGGGAAGGAGTGAAGGTTGTTTTTTTACTACAGTTGGACTGATTTGTATTTACAGTGGAAACTTTACCACTCCCATGTATTAACCATTAATTCTTATGGTTCGCTTCTCTGTGCTTACTAATAAAGTAACTTTAAATTCTAGATATCCTGGATTTGATTTTTTTTTACTTGATTTACTAAGTTTAAGAGATTTATTTTAAGTTTTATAACAGTTAATACCAGTACTAGGCTCACATTGTTTCAAGTCTGGGGAGTATTTTTGTATAGTTATTCCACTGAGAACACTTGGTGGAAAGTTCCTTACGGTGTTCTGTTTTTTGAGCTAAGTGTGCGACATTTAGCTTACTGAAACTTTGGGGGACTCTGTGGATTTTGTCTTGTTGTCATCAGTTAATAAGGCATGTTACTCTTCAATAGGAAAAGAAGAAGAAAATTAGTAAATGCAGTAGGAACAAGTCAAACTCTGAGGTCAAAAATCAGAGCAGCTGAGAAATATGGAGCATGCTACTCAGATAAACCTTGTACTATATAGTACATTTTGCAAACATCTTTATTTTCCTTCATCCATAATTTAGTTTATGTATTTATTTAACATTTGTTGGCATGGGTGAATATAATGTGTATATGGACAATTTAGTGATCGGAGGAAGTGGTTGCACTTGATGAAAACCCATGCAGACACAGGGAGAGCACGCAAACTTCACAAATGGTATTATATTACATGATTAAGACACTTGGTCAGGCATAAAGCAGGAGAACAGTTTAATGGCTGTTCTACATATTTACGTAAGACATAGCCCAGAGGATAGGAAGTAGTAAGAGTTGAGAGAAGTAGGACAGAAAGGTGAATGGTATGGCAGCTGAAATTAAGTGACCTGCCCTGTGCCGCTCCAACACTTGCAAGTGTTTCATTTGAAAAGAAATGTCTTGTATTGAGATTGACATTTGCTGTAGGTGGGAATTGTTGTGATGTAAGGTTGGAAGGACTAACAAAGTTTAGATGGAAGTGCAGATAAACTGTTGTCTGAGCAGCAAAGTTTACTTGAGGTGGTTTAAAGTGACCTTGTAGAGCTGGAATGATTCCTGGGGTTATAAGTGCCTTTATTTGTTCTTCCTCCCAAGCATTGTTATTGCAGTATCTTTATATGCTGCTGATTCTTGTCCCATTAATTTTATTTATGGAAAACTAATGAATGAAGATATCGGAATGTCTGAATTTAGTAATAGTGTCAGTGAACCAGAACGACTACTAATATTGTCTTTTATCTTCATCTTTGTTAATTACTGTTGACTGTTGTTTACCATTGAGTAACTTGATTTCTTTGATAACTGCAATATACTTTGATTTTATCTTGATCATCTGTTCATTCATTTTGCCAGTACTACACTGGTTTTGTCTAATAAGAAGGATATTGCAGATTCAGTGGAAATTAAAAATGTACCATCCAAGACCCATAGAATGAGTAACAGCAAACCAAATATGTAAATGAAACATCTTAAATGAACTGCAATGTAACAAAAGATGGTTCTTGAGCAATGTATTTATGAATTTATAGAAAGATTGCGTATACTCAGTTACAATCTGAGCAAGTCATTTAACCAGACATCACTCCCGGGCTGAGTCTGAAAAAGGTCCATGGAGATCAGTGTGCTACACCACTGGAAAACAAATACAAATAAATAAATAAACATAATATTAGCATTTAAAATAAGGAGTCAGTTAACTACATTAATCTATAGAAGTAAGTACTACATTTAAATTGACTTAGAAAGTGATCTTTTCAAAAGAAAATGTGTGAGTATCTGAAAGTGTATAAAATGGGGTTTTATACCTAAAATTTGTTTTGTAATAAAAGTTCATTGCACATCATCCGTATAAATATTTAACTAAATGAACCATGTGTTGAACACCAACACAGTTTCAAACTGCAATTAAGAAATGGACCAGAGACAGTATTGCATGCATTTTAGAAGTGATAGCTTCGCAAGTAAAGATAAAATAATGCTAAACTTCAAGACACAATCAGTTTTATTCAGTAAACCATATGAATTTTCAAATTAGTGCAGTTACACTTTTACTTCCTTTCAAGATAAAGAAGCATACAATATTCACCAAGTCACGTTACTCTTTCTTATGAAACGTCTATCTGCTTTGTAAAATAATACATATTACTTAAAATGTAATAAAACTGGACTGCTCTGCATTACCTCACAGAACCAATTAACCATATTAGTAATATACAGATAAATATTTTAACTGAAGTGTTATGTATTGACCCTTTTTAAAATCCACAATTTTTAAACTGCAAATAGAATATATTCATGCAATGCACCCTGTGCAAAGTGTGTGAAAGCAGTACACCATAAAGAATTATGTTAAAAATAAGCATATCTTTTCTGACCACATGTATTCTGTTGTAGAATAACAATACAAATGGTTACTTCACACTCACTGTGTATCACTTTAGCCTTTGTAGCACAGAAAAGCAACAGTGAATAAAATAAGTGAAACAAAATCAACAAAAACAATAAAAAATATAACAGGCATAGCAACATGGGTTGAAAGCACCAGGGTGTCAAAAGTGATATGAACTGAGGGACATGCTAGGCAGGTGATCACAGAGATCACAAGATGCCTAGTCATGTCCACCTTTAAGCAGACCCTTTTCAAGCACTAAATAGTGAAATGAACCACATTTTCCTAAAAGCTAGGTATGCTCACATAACCTCCATACCAATGACCTACTGCACTAAAATTAAAGAAATAATTTTAAAGCTATGTAAACAGTTGTCCAAAATTATTTTTACAAAGCAAAGCTACATAACATGTAATAGTAATTAAAAATAGCTGCAGGTAAAATGGCAAACATTCCTGACAATTTGAGAAGGATGTATATTTGTATATCATAAAACAAGCAGAACCATACAAAAAAAAAATCCAACACAACTCACAGCTAAGAGAAGTGATAAAATAAACAAGCTGTTTTATAGCTGCAATAATTCACTCACAGTGGTGCCATACGAAAATACTGGATGTTGCAGGGGTGAGAAGACTCTCTGCCTGCCATGTCAAACTTCACTGCTCTCCTGGACAGTCTGCTATTTTCCTCTTGTACCCACCATATCCAGCATTATTTCTGGCCTTGTATAAACAGATGTGATATTACAAAATAAGCAGGTTTTCAGTTTTGCGAGAAAGAGAAAGAAAAAAAAAGAATACATTTCCAAACACTAAAACACAATTTCATAATAAAATGGATACATTTAAAATCTTGATTTAATCTGGATAGAAATATCAATTTTATGTATGAACCACACTTAAATATTTTTCTGATGAAGTTCGAGATAGTGAATAAAGGTACGAAAGCACTCAAATACCAATTTGTCTTGTCTCTTTTTCAGCTTGGTGGTAACGTTTTTCTTTATTAGTTTTAAAGTTTCTTTTTGTTAGTGCAGTTTGTTTTTTAATTAAGAAAATATAATATGCCACTTTTCTGATTGACATTCACATCCTCCCTCTATCACACACATTATATTTAACCTTAAATGTTGTGGCCAGTTGAAAACCCCATGGTATAAAAAAGGTAGCAATGTTTATTTTATTTTAATTTTCTCTGTTATAAAACATATATAGAAATACAGAATTTAAACTTAAATTCAGACTTTTAAGGAAATAACCATGTAAGGTCAACAAGAGTGAAAAGGACCTGTGATAAACCTCTGTGACCTTTTGTGCCTTCAGCTGGTGAGTAAATGCTATGAGAGTGCTTCAGTTTGTACAGATAATAGTAGGGATTATCTGATGGAATGTGAATTGTGTGACAGCTTAAAGGGTTGCTACTCTACAGTGTGTAGTCAGTGTGTGTCTGTGTCTAAATACAAAAATGTGTGCGAAGCCAGACAAGTGGGAGTTGTTTGACAACACTGTGTAATAGCAAAAGACAAGATACCTGTTATGTCTGCATCCCACTCTATATAGTGAAAGCTATATTATGCAGGTTAGGAGTCAGGCATCCCAGCAAGTGGCTAGAATATAGGTGAAATAAGTAAATGTTCATCTCAGAAAAGAACATAAATAAAGGTAGCAAGAAAGCAAAAACCTTTGAGGAGATGCAGACGGTACTGAAACAGAACGATGACAGGAAAAATTAGAATTAATGTATGAGAAAAAGTACAGGTCTCCTATTTTTAATGCTTTATAGAAGATATATACATTTCTTCAGAATAAAAGTGTTTTAATACAATGGTCACAAGTAGATAATGACACATGATTAGATTAAGGCACGTGTACCTTTACACATTTTGTGTACATTTTCATTTCTTAAAGGTAGATTATGCGTCCCTAATGACACACTGAAAATGTGTGGTTTATAGAAACAATTGTACATATATGGTAGAACAATGTAAACTTGTTTTAATGTTTCTTGCCACCTCCCTTTTGTGGCTATGGCCCCAGAACCTTCAGCTCCACTTGATGAGTGCTCTTGACTTTTTGCCATTTCAAGCTAAATATAGAAACTCAGTACATCTTACATTCTGATATATATAGAAACTCAGTACATCTTACATTCTGATATGTATAGAAACTCAGTACATCTTACATTCTGATATATATAGAAACTCAGTACATCTTACATTCTGATATATATATATATATATATATATATATAAACTCAGTACAGCTTACATTCTGATATATATAGAAACTCAGTACATCTTACATTCTGATATGTATAGAAACTCAGTACATCTTACATTCTGATATATATAGAAACTCAGTACATCTTACATTCTGATATGTATAGAAACTCAGTACATCTTACATTCTGATGTATATAGAAACTCAGTACATCTTACATTCTGATGTATATAGAAACTCAGTACATCTTACATTCTGATATATATAGAAACTCAGTACATCTTACATTCTGATATATATGTAGAAACTCAGTACATCTTACATTCTGATATATATAGAAACTCAGTACATCTTACATTCTGATGTATATAGAAACTCAGTACATCTTACATTCTGATATATATAGAAACTCAGTACATCTTACATTCTGATATATATAGAAACTCAGTACATCTTACATTCTGATATGTATAGAAACTCAGTACATCTTACATTCTGATATATATAGAAACTCAGTACATCTTACATTCTGATATATATATATATATATATATATATAAACTCAGTACAGCTTACATTCTGATATATATAGAAACTCAGTACATCTTACATTCTGATATGTATAGAAACTCAGTACATCTTACATTCTGATATATATAGAAACTCAGTACATCTTACATTCTGATATGTATAGAAACTCAGTACATCTTACATTCTGATGTATATAGAAACTCAGTACATCTTACATTCTGATGTATATAGAAACTCAGTACATCTTACATTCTGATGTATATAGAAACTCAGTACATCTTACATTCTGATGTATATAGAAACTCAGTACATCTTACATTCTGATATATATAGAAACTCAGTACATCTTACATTCTGATATATATGTAGAAACTCAGTACATCTTACATTCTGATATATATATAGAAACTCAGTACATCTTACATTCTGATATATATAGAAACTCAGTACATCTTACATTCTGATGTATATAGAAACTCAGTACATCTTACATTCTGATATATATAGAAACTCAGTACATCTTACATTCTGATGTATATAGAAACTCAGTACATCTTACATTCTGATATATATAGAAACTCAGTACATCTTACATTCTGATATATATAGAAACTCAGTACATCTTACATTCTGATATATATAGAAACTCAGTACATCTTACATTCTGATATATATATATATAGAAACTCAGTACATCTTACATTCTGATATATATAGAAACTCAGTACATCTTACATTCTGATGTATATAGAAACTCAGTACATCTTACATTCTGATGTATATAGAAACTCAGTACATCTTACATTCTGATATATATAGAAACTCAGTACATCTTACATTCTGATATATATGTAGAAACTCAGTACATCTTACATTCTGATATATATATATAGAAACTCAGTACATCTTACATTCTGATATATATAAAAACTCAGAACATCTTACATTCTGATGTATATAGAAACTCAGTACATCTTACATTCTGATATGTATAGAAACTCAGTACATCTTACATTCTGATATATATAGAAACTCAGTACATCTTACATTCTGATATATATATATATATAGAAAGTACATCTTACATTCTGATATATATAGAAAGTACATCTTACATTCTGATATATATTGAAACTCAGTACATCTTACATTCTGATATATATTGAAACTCAGAACATCTTACATTCTGATATATATAGAAACTTAGTACATCTTACATTCTGATGTATATAGAAACTCAGTACATCTTTCATTCTAATATATATATAGAAACTCAGTACATCTTACATTCTGATATATATAGAAACTCAGTACATCTTACATTCTGATATATATTGAAACTCAGAACATCTTACATTCTGATATATATAGAAACTCAGTACATCTTACATTCTGATGTATATAGAAACTCAGTACATCTTACATTCTGATATATATAGAAACTCAGTACATCTTACATTCTGATATATATGTAGAAACTCAGTACATCTTACATTCTGATATATATGTAGAAACTCAGAACATCTTACATTCTGATATATATAGAAACTCAGTACATCTTACATTCTGATGTATATAGAAACTCAGTACATCTTACATTCTGATATATATAGAAACTCAGTACATCTTACATTCTGATATATATGGAAACTCAGTTCATCTTACATTCTGATATATATAGAAACTCAGTACATCTTACATTCTGATGTATATAGAAACTCAGTACATCTTACATTCTGATATATATAGAAACTCAGTACATCTTACATTCTGATGTATATAGAAACTCAGTACATCTTACATTCTGATATATATAGAAACTCAGTACATCTTACATTCTGATATATATAGAAACTCAGTACATCTTACATTCTGATATATATGTAGAAACTCAGTACATCTTACATTCTGATGTATATAGAAACTCAGTACATCTTACATTCTGATATATATAGAAACTCAGTTCATCTTACATTCTGATGTATATAGAAACTCAGTACATCTTACATTCTGATATATATAGGAACTCAGTACATCTTACATTCTGATATATAGAAACTCAGTACATCTTACATTCTGATATATATAGAAACTCAGTACATCTTACATTCTGATATATATAGAAACTCAGTACATCTTACATTCTGATGTATATAGAAACTCAGTACATCTTACATTCTGATATATATAGAAACTCAGTACATCTTACATTCTGATATATATATATAGAAACTCAGTACATCTTACATTCTGATATATATAGAAACTCAGTACATCTTACATTCTGATATATATATAGAAACTCAGTACATCTTACATTCTGATATATATAGAAACTCAGTACATCTTACATTCTGATATATATATAGAAACTCAGTACATCTTACATTCTGATATATATATATAGAAACTCAGTACATCTTACATTCTGATATATATAGAAACTCAGTACATCTTACATTCTGATATATATAGAAACTCAGTACATCTTACATTCTGATATATATAGAAACTCAGTACATCTTACATTCTGATATATATAGAAACTCAGTACATCTTACATTCTGATATATATAGAAACTCAGTACATCTTACATTCTGATATATATAGAAACTCAGTACATCTTACATTCTGATATATATAGAAACTCAGTACATCTTACATTCTGATATATATAGAAACTCAGTACATCTTACATTCTGATATATATAGAAACTCAGTACATCTTACATTCTGATATATATAGAAACTCAGTACATCTTACATTCTGATATATATAGAAACTCAGTACATCTTACATTCTGATATATATAGAAACTCAGTACATCTTACATTCTGATATATATAGAAACTCAGTACATCTTACATTCTGATATATATAGAAACTCAGTACATCTTACATTCTGATATATATATAGAAACTCAGTACATCTTACATTCTGATATATATATAGAAACTCAGTACATCTTACATTCTGATATATATAGAAACTCAGTACATCTTACATTCTGATATATATAGAAACTCAGTACATCTTACATTCTGATATATATAGAAACTCAGTACATCTTACATTCTGATATATATAGAAACTCAGTACATCTTACATTCTGATATATATAGAAACTCAGTACATCTTACATTCTGATATATATAGAAACTCAGTACATCTTACATTCTGATATATATAGAAACTCAGTACATCTTACATTCTGATATATATATAGAAACTCAGTACATCTTACATTCTGATATATATAGAAACTCAGTACATCTTACATTCTGATATATATATAGAAACTCAGTACATCTTACATTCTGATATATATAGAAACTCAGTACATCTTACATTCTGATATATATATAGAAACTCAGTACATCTTACATTCTGATATATATAGAAACTCAGTACATCTTACATTCTGATATATATAGAAACTCAGTACATCTTACATTCTGATATATATATATAGAAACTCAGTACATCTTACATTCTGATATATATAGAAACTCAGTACATCTTACATTCTGATATATATATAGAAACTCAGTACATCTTACATTCTGATATATATAGAAACTCAGTACATCTTACATTCTGATATATATATAGAAACTCAGTACATCTTACATTCTGATATATATAGAAACTCAGTACATCTTACATTCTGATATATATAGAAACTCAGTACATCTTACATTCTGATATATATATAGAAACTCAGTACATCTTACATTCTGATATATATAGAAACTCAGTACATCTTACATTCTGATATATATAGAAACTCAGTACATCTTACATTCTGATATATATAGAAACTCAGTACATCTTACATTCTGATATATATAGAAACTCAGTACATCTTACATTCTGATATATATAGAAACTCAGTACATCTTACATTCTGATATAT